>NC_065582.1:8059344-8221844 GCF_024542745.1 Macaca thibetana thibetana | reverse complement strand
ACTGAAGCCTGGAATCGCTCAAACGATCTTCCTGCCTCAGCTGCCAAAGTAGTTAGGACTATACTACAGGCACACAGCACCATGCTTAGCTAATTTTTTAACTTTCTATAGAAAGGAGGTTTCACTATGTTGCCCAGGCTGGTCTCGAGCTGTTGGCCTCAAGCCATCCCTCTGTCTCAGCTTCCCAAAGTGTTAAGATTACAGGCATGAGCCACTGAACCTGGCCCTATATTTTAATTTTGATTATCCCTTACCTGCATAGCATGTAGCACAATTAAAGCCACCAGCTCCATTTCCAGAAAACTCCAACCATTGCTAATTTTGGTGTTTAGGTGTACAGGCAAGGTCTGAACGCTGTTGGGATATTGGCTAGGTGGTATGGTATAATGTGAAATATGAAGCTGACATGCTACCCACTGCACTAAGAGGGCGATTAGTATGATATGTATTTGGTCTTTGCCCCAGTTCTTGTCACAGAGCTTCTAAAATCCTTAGAATTTCATGAGTGATGGGAGTGTCTTCTGTTATTTATAAAGAGCCCCCTTTATTTATTTATTTTATTTTACTATTATTAGTATTATTATTATTATTTTGAGACAGAGTCTTACTCTCTCACCCAGGCTGGAGTGCAGTGGTGCGATCTTGGCTCACTGCAACCTCCACCACCAGGGTTCAAGCAATTCTCCTGCCTCAGCTTCCTGAGTAGCTGGGATTACAGGCACGCACCACCATGCCCAGCTATTTGTATTTTTGTATTTTTAGTAGAGATGGGGTTTTGCCATGTTGGCCAGGCTGGTTTTGAACTCCTGACCTCGGGTGATCCACCCACTTCGGCCTCCCAAAGTGCTGTGACTACAGGCATGAGCCACTAGGGCCCCCTTTGTAACACCTAAGTTTATGCTCATGAAGGACTTAGACGGGGCACCCCAGCTAGACTCAGATGGAGCTGGTGACCAGAAAGACCAAGCAGTTATAGGATTTCAGGACTGGGATTTTCAGCCCCACCTACCAACCTCCAGGAGATGCGGGGTCAGGGCTGGAGATCAGGCTCTATACAAAGTCTTAGACAAGGAGATGTGCTTTTGGGTTGCTGAACAGGAGGAGGAGGTGTGTTTGCTGAGCTTCGAGGTTGCTGAACACATGGAAGTGCTGGGAGGGTGGCATGCCACCCCCTGCCCAGTACTATGTCCTGTGCCCTACACATCCCTTCACCTGGCACGTCATCCATATCCTCTGTAGTATTCATTATGCCAAACCAGTCAATATAAGTGTTTCCCTGAGTTCTGTGAGCCAGCCCAGCAAATTAATGGAAGCTAAGAATGGGGTCGTGGAGTGCGATTTACAGTGGGTGGGTCAGAAGCGTATGTGACAATCTGCTTCTGAAAGTTGGCATCAGAAGAAGGGTCAGTCTTGTGGGACTGAGCCCCAACCTGAGCCTCTGACTCTATATCGGGTAGATAGTGTCAGAATTGAACTGAAGTATGACATAGCCAGCTGGGCGCCCCCAGAGGATTGCTTGGTGTGTGTGTAAAGACCCCCACACATCTGGCCACACTTGGGTTCTGCAATGAGTGTGGCAGTAGAGAGAAAAAAAAAATTGTTTTTTCTTTTAGAGATGGTATAAGAAGTGGCTCACTTTTCTCCAATCACACAAAAACAGTTTGATTTGCTAAACACTAAATAGAACGTTGTTCCTAAAAGCATTTTCAAGATTGTGTCTGCAATGTGGTGCTTTTAAAAAGCGAACTTTAACAACAGTTAATTGCACTGTGTATATTATCAGTTATCATTATTTGTTAAGTTTCTCACATGGTTAGAGTCAAGATGTCCAAGCTGCAAAGTGTAACTTCTGTCTTTAAGAATAGAAAAGAAAATAGAAATAGAAAAGTTACTGCTTACGAGTGGAAAAAAAAAATGAAGTGAAGATAATGGAAGGAAACCTATCCATCCCATCAGAGATATTTCATTCTAGACCCAGAAGAATAAGGCTTTCTTAGTTAATTCTCAACATTTTTTAAGCAAGGACAATTAAACAGTCAGAAGCGTTCAGTTCCAAGAAATGGCTCTAAACTGGACTGTATTCTTCTTAATATCTGCTCGTGGAGAGAGGAGATGGAGGCCATCTTTGGCCTTCACTGAGAATCTTCCTCAGTGGAAATTTCCGGTGATATTTAGAGGCAAGTTACCTCTGCTTACCTTTTCCTGCTTATTCTGTGCCAGATCCCCTGCTTAGTCCTGGGGTTCAAGTACAAAGAAACCTGGCCCCCAGACTCCAGCAACTAAGAGTCTAGTTGTGGAAAAAACTGTGTAAAAGATGATTATGAGCCATATGATACATGCTTTCATGGGGCATGTACAGAATATACTGGAAACCCTCAGAAAGGAGTGAATCAGTTTCCCTGGGACCGGAGTCAAACCGGAATGAGCTGTTCTTAAAGCTCAGGGGCTAGATAACTTGCTTGGCAGGCAAATCGCCTTGAACCAGGCAATGTCTTCATCATAGTGGTCCGGAGAAACATGGGCCGTGCAGCTACTCAAGTTCCGGTCTCTTTTTTGGGGGGTATTTATTGTTTTGATTGCCACATTTATATGATACATTTTATGACTTCTTTAAATGCCTCTCATTTTTCCTACAATGAAATAATCGACTTTAAATCATGTTTGAAGTCTCTAGCTTACTTTGCTTTAATCATAACAACAAAAATTGAATTTTACACACAAATACAAATCATAATTTTATAAAATGAAACATGAGGGTAAAGTTGAACATCTGGGGTAGTGTTTGTAAACAAAGTGTGAAGAATTTTATTTATTGTGCTTTCTGGCCATTTTGATGATCAAATATAAATCTCAGGAAAGTCATATAAGAATAAAAGTAATTGGTAATTTTAGCCCAGATTCTTTTCACCAGCCCAGCACATTTTAGGAAATGAGAGAGGAGACAGCACTCGGCAATAAGGAACTGGGTATCATCGGAGCTGTGTTGAATGTGAACGTGACTTTACTCAATTCTTAAACAACGAATGCAGGTAACTGTGGTCCCTGCACTGGAGACCCTTGTTATATCTCACATAAAATAGTTAATTGCTTCCAAATGAAGCTGAAATCAGACAGAGACATGTCTCTTTTGACTAGTACTAAACTAAAAGTAGGCAATGGGCACCGTGTTGTTTTTGCCTGACTCTGTGGATTCTCAAGAATATTCATTTATTTAATAGGCAAAATTAAGGCATGTGTCCTCCAGGGACAGCCACTCTTAGGACACATGGACAGAAATGCAATTTTCTCTCTAATTTCTTTGATGGATTCAGTAAAGTTTCCTATTAGTCTACATGATAACAGTGTTTCTGAGTTTCCGACTGCATTTTAGCTTACATATAACAAACACATTCAAATAGTATCGAGTCTTCCTTTCAAAATAATCCAAATCCATCGACATTATATTAAATGATATTGTTGTAAATGAAGTCACAGATGTAACAAGACAGCGTGATTTTTCTCTTAAAATTGTTAAGGTCAGGAGAATATCCTTAAAACTAACTTTGTTAGAAGAAAAATATCTCAGCTGCTTGTAAATAGGAAAACATAAACATTCTTGTGTATTTTGAAGCTTTTATTTTGGCTCAAAAATGGAAGTTAAATTTTCATGAAAGTCATAGAGTGTTATAAGGAAATTCTCTGAACAAATTCACAATTTACTGTTAAGCTCTTCATCATGAATTATGCTTACTTAATCTCAAAAGCAATATACTGGAAAAGACGATAAAAATATAAATAAGTCTACATTGTGGTATTAAACTAGGTCCTGTCAACGTAAATTGATAGGGAAAAAAATACGGATTTTTTGGTATACAATTATGTTTGAAAATTTGATTGCTAATGGATTTCTGTGTTCATATCAAGGTCAGTGGGCAACTGTTTATGAGTAATCTGAAATCTCGAATAGCCTCTTCCGACAGGTTTTATAACGTCTATTTATTTTAGACATTTTGCCATTTCTAATGTTTCCCCCTCCTAGTTTTTTTCCATAAGAGTAATGCAGTACATTTTGTCAAATTTGCACTTGTTTTCAAAACCCTCCTTTATTTTACTGGAGAGCTTGCAATTAACCCATTTCTGCCTGTTGAGCAGCATCTCTGTAATAACAGCTTTCCTGGCACAGCTTTTGTTAGGTAGATTTTCAAATCAAGAGCCCATAAAGGTTGGAAAAAATCCAGTCATATTAAAGTTCAGCAAATCTCTTTCAAGGTCATATCCCTTGAGGTTATAGAGGTTTGTTTGTTTGTTTGTTTTTTTCTGGAAAAGATTGCCAAGTCATTTTCCATATTACAAAAATAAATTAAGACAAACACTGTTACCTGTTTTACCAAATGTTGGGAGAGACGCTAAGATTTTACTTCGTCCAATGAATTGACAAGGAAGAGATTTTCTGCTCTCTTTGCCCCTTTGAAGCTTGGTAGCAGGAAGGGTGAGACTTCTGTACACTGCGCTAGACTCATTCATGCAGCCAGAGCTGGCCGGCGATCCAGCTGCATGAAAGAGCTTAATAGTCAAAGGGCATGGTAATTCCCTCCATCTGCCTTTTCTTTCTTCTAAGTCAAAATCTTCACCTGGTGTTTTTGATTCATGTGTTCTAATTATGATGGCTGCCATCAGCAGCCCTGTGGGTGACACCACAAACTCACTGAGCCCACAGAGCATGCTGAGGCTTGTTAAGCAACCATGTCAGCCTGATTTTAGGGCCCATTTTGCAGCTCTCCACAGGCCTATCTAAAAGCATCAGGAGTCTCAGTCTTGCAGGACAAGTGCATTGTCTTTCTAAATGTCTCTTCCTGATAAGCAAATCCAAATATGGTTCATTCACTGTGGCTTTGAAGGCACAGTGGGGAACTTGGTTTGCATGGTGGATACAACAAAATGCTTAATATTATCACTTGGTATAGAGCTAAAGAACTCAATTTCCAATTCCAAGATGAAAACCTTTGCTCCCCAGCTATGATCAAGAGTTTGAAATTTAAATCAGGAGTCTTGAAAGCTATTCTCACTCTCAAAAGGGCTGGCTTTCCCATACATACAAAGAAGAAAATGCTGTGCTTGCATGAGTATCTGAATCAAGAAATGCTCACATCATTTTAGTAAATGTAATACTTGCCTCTTTCAATTGGAATGCTGTTGAGTATTTTTCAGTGTTTTCGGTTCATTTGTTTTATTGTATTTCCCATTATTTAGATGATGATTAGGGCTGGTCCTATAGTCCTTTTTTATTACTTTATATACCTCCTATTGTTTTAGTGTTTCCACATTAATAACACCTGGCAACATCCAAAAACATTTTGATTTAAGATAAGTACAAAACAAGCATCAAAAATAAGCTTAGCAACATCTTTAGCACTCCACTGTTATTATAGTTTACATATCTTGAGTCACTGTTTTTATTTTCCCCCCAGCTTTATTGAAGTATAATTGACAGATAAAAATTATATATCTTTATGGTGTACAATGTGATGTTTTTATGTATGTATATACTGCAAAGTCATTACCACAGTAAAACTAATTAACATCTCCATCACTTGACATAGTTACCTTTGTGATTTTGTGTGTGTGTGTGTGTGTGTGTGTGTGTGTGTGTGTGTGTGGTGAGAACAGTAAAGATTGCTCTCTTGGCAAATTTCAAGTGTGCAATAGATTATTATTAACTGTAGTCACCACGCTGTGCATTAGATCTCCAGAAATTTATTCATTCTGTGTAACTGAAACTTTGTACAATTTAACCAGCATCTTCCCATTTGCCCCACATTGCAGCCCCTGGCAACCACCATTTTACTCTCTATTCTATGAATTTGACTTTTTTAGATTCCACATACAAGTGAGATCCTGCAGTACTTGTTTTTCTTTGCCTGACTTATTTCACTTAACATAGTGTCTTCCAGGTTCATTCATGTCTCAAATGATGGCATTTCCTTCCTTTTTAAGGCTGAATAATATCCGTGTGTGTGTGTGTAGCACTTTTTATTACTTTTATTATGTAGTATTTTGAAGAACATTTTAGTTCTGTCTGGGTCAAGTTGGATCAAAGAAATTTAGTTGATGTAAGAAAATCACATTTAGGATTCATTTCAGGAACTGGAACCTTAAATAATCTCCAATAATTTGCAAGTGGTGTCTTAAGTTACTTCAGAGCACCTTTTTCACAAGCTGTGCTTCTCCACTCCACTCCAAATCCCAGCTACATCAGTCCAGGAATTCACAGAAGAAATTTACCTACCAGTTTGCAAGGTAATTCGGGTTGGGAAACTGTTCTGTAGTTAACACCTGCACAAACAACAGTAGCCTGCAATCCCTTGCATAGTTGACTATTCTGATAGTTTATTTAGGCAGAGTCATTTCTACCCTGGCATGCTTGCTATAGGTTATTTCTGTGTGTCTCAATATTCAGATTTGTGTTTTAGATGGATATCTTTTGTCTTGGTCAGTTCAGGCTGCTATCACAAAAATTTCATACACTGAGTGGCTTAAATAACAGAGATTTATGTCTCACAGTTCTCCAGGCTGGGAAATCCAACATCAAGGTGCTGGCTGACGTGGTTCCCAGTGAGGATCCCTTTCCTGGTTTACAGAAAGACACCTTCTTGGTGTATGCTAACATGGCAGAGACAGAGATCATCTCCCCGTGTCTCTTCTTATAAGGGCACTAATCCTTTTCATAAGGGCCCCACCTTTATGACCTAATTACTCCCCAAAGTCCCCACCTCCTAATACAATCATATTGGTTATTAGGGCTTCAACATATGAATTTCAGGGGATGTAAATAGTCAGTCCATAGCAACTTTGGCCTAAATGAAAACTGGTGTGATATGTTGCATTCGGTCAACTCTTTCAGCAGATGATTGATACCAGTTGCTGAGCTGCTGAACTATCACCAAGTGGCTGATGTAATTTGGTTGTGCCAATGATAAAAACAAATATTTTCTCAACTGATAACTCAAAAGACAAATAACAATTGAGAAAAATATGAAGGTAATAAATAGCATGGCACATGGGAAAGGAAGAGAAGTTGGAGCTGAACATGGAGAGATAGACAAGGTGCCAAAGAAGATATTGTATGCCATATAAAAATACCTTTACATGACGGAAATTCATGGGGAAGTATAACCTGGATATGACCTGGGTTAGATTTGTGTTTTAAATAGATGTCTCTGGTACCTAGGCAGAAAATGACTCCAATGGGCAAAGCACAGAAGAAGAGAGACTCAGTAGGGAGTCACTGTAGTATCCAGACAAGATAGGCTAGAGGCCTGAATATGGCAAGGAAAGGGGATGGAATATACCTGTGAGTATTTGGCAATTGATTGGGTATGAGCTATAGAATAAACGATGGTGTCAGAAATGTTTTATGGTTGTTGTAATGGGTTGCAGCTACCAGCAGCCAACGTACAGAATCAAGGAGGAGGAGTGTAATATAACAGTTCAAACTTCTTTTTGTCACCTGTGTTCCTTATAGTCATAGATTCCTTCATTCATTCATCAAAAGTGTATTAGACAGACACCAGGTCTTGGGCCCAATCAAAGCAGATCTGACAAGTGCCCTGTCCTCAGTAGAGGGCACATTCATGAATTATACAAGAAGAAAGGGACATATACTGCAGGAAAAGCTCAAAGAAAACTTTGTGATGTTCAGTAGGGGAATGGTTACTTTCAGCTGGGAGTTCAGCAGGAATAACCAATGAGATGGTCTTTGAGGATTCCACCCTTGAAAGTGGGATAGCATTTAGGCATGTGGAGAGTGCTGAAGATCTTCCAGGCAGAGTGCACAGCACAGGTGACCAGGGTTATGCCAGAGGCAGGGACAGGAGCATCTGCACTAGAGGATGAGCCCCAGGAAGGGGAGGGGTGGGGCCCACACATGAGAGGTGGAGTAGAATTAATCAGCAGGATGACGTCATTACTTGACCATGAGGGGCGAGAGAGATGATCACCTATGACGCAGCCTAGACGCTCAGTAGAAGCGAGTTCATAAAACAAGAGTATGAGCAGTTTGGAACCCGTCCAGAACACTGACATTGCATAAGGTGGACAACCTCAACTAAGAAATGTATCCTTCCTTCCAAAGGGTGGTGTTGCCTCACCACTTTCATTTCTTCCTACCCAGATACATGCATCCACTTTTATCTCAGAAAATTTTTACTTCATGTCAGAGCAAGTCTAGAAACTGCCTTTTGTATTCTCGGGAAATGATTTTTGGACGCTGTGCTGTTTCCATGTTGTGCGTGAGTTTATTTCAGATGACAAAGAGGGAGGCCCACAGGCCAGAGTGTGAGCCCCTCCCCAGTCCAGGGCCCACGTGGTGCCCAGTCGACAAGGTTTTACTGTCTCAAAATATACTTCCTCCCCTTTTCTTTGTACATAGGGATTTTTCTTTGTAAAAGGGAGGGTTTTTTTTTTAATCTTTTTTCCCTTTTTTTTTTTTAAACTGCTCCTTTCCTCTCAATCCTAAAAGAAGTCTATGAAGCTTACCTTGCTACTGATAACGTGGCCCCTACTGCTCACCATGGTCAACATTGCTTTCAGAATTGAACTGCAGGCAACAAAAAAGGGCCAATACATAATGGCGAAAGGGACACCCCAGGAGAGCAGAGAAAGGGCCTTGGACTCCAGATAGGGCTCCAGAGACCATTGTCTCCTTGCTCTCTGATCCAAGCTGACACACCTTCTCCTTCCTCTCCTTTTTCCTCTGGTTGTTTTTGATTTTGTGTGGTAGACTGTATCAGTATAACGAATTCAGTCCTTCAGCAAATCATATACATGAATGTGTATATATTTAACTCTAACACTACCCCATCTTTCCTCAACATGTTGTATATAAGCCGTGACTTTGCATTTAATTCATAGGCATTAACAAGTAAAATTGGCAGAAGGACTTGAGCCCAAGACAGAGGACGTGTCATAACTGAAGTGTCTGAATATGTGTTTTGACTCATCCCATTGGCTTCACAGTGATTATTTATTTTCAGTGAATGAGACTACTAAAAACTGGACTGAAACTAGGTTCTGTTACTGCCATGCATGGCTTTCTAATGTTGGGGCTTCTCCCTGGCACAACCATAACGTTGTCTTGACGATAATGTGATAGGAAAAGAGGAAGGAAACTGTGAGGCAATAATCCTACCTGTGTTTTCTGACTATGATCATAAATTTGGAACAGCTTTCTCTATTTTCTCTGGTGACGTTTAGGGTTCAGAAATGAAACAGGGGAAATGGATGATAGAATCTACATTTTTCAGCAGTCCTCAATGTTCTATCTTTTATCATTATTTATTCTCTTTCTTTCCTATTTTTCTTCTTCTCTTGAAAAGGACCTGTTAATGCATATTATCAAAATAAGTGTGTGTGTGTGTATGTGTATATATACAGTTTTTTTCTTTTTTACTCTTAAGAATCAAACTTATAGAATTTACACGCTGATAAGAACAAGAACTGAGTCTCAACCAACCTCTTATTTTACATACAAGGGAACCGAGGCTCAGCTAAGAGACGCATTTTGGGTCATACAAGTTGGAACCCAGCTTGCTTTCTTTTTTTTTTTTTTGAGATGGAGTCTTGCTCTGTCACCCAGGCTGGAGTGCAGTGGAACAATCTCAGCTCACTGCAACCTCTGCCTCCTGTGTTCAACTGATGACCCTGCCTCAGACTCCCTAGTGTCTGGGAGCCCAGCTTTCTTGACTTTATATTGGGCTTCTACTAGCACATCTGGGACAGCATCATGGTGCTTAGGAAAAGACCCTTGTGCGTTCCACAGGAAAAGAAGACTCAATACCGTCTCTTCTAAAATTCTAAATGTCTTAAGGCACGTTCCTTTTTAACAATCAAAAACGAATGCAGGCTGGCGTAACTGTTGTTTCAGATTGCTTCACGTATCTCTGGTTCCCAAGTAATGTTTTTTTTATTACTTTGACTTTCATTTCCCTTCTTTATAGATTTGGGTTAGTATATATTATGTTGCCTTGTTGGGCTGTTATTATACATCAAAACTGGCATAAATCCAGAGGCAACAAATTAGAAATATTGACTTTTCTGCTGGGCTAATAAAAACGATGGTATGTGAGTTAACAAATGTAGTTTTAATTTTATAACAAATGTAACAGTGTGAGCCAGGGAGATGGCTGAAAATACAAGAAAAGGAAACCTTTCTAAATTGTAAGAATGAGAAAAAGAAGTGATGCATAAAGAAATGTCAGCCTGACTTTTAACACGGGTAACCTCCTAAAACAAAATTTAGAAGGCCACTTATGCACTGTTCTCTATGGAAAAATAATATATAAATTGAAAGGCTCCCTTTTCCCACTAACACATATAATATCCTTAGAAACAATAATTCCTCAAGGGGATGACATAACTGTATTACTGATTTCTCAGTTTTTGAGCAGCAGCAATTAGATAAACTTGAAACCAGTGGCTATAATCCTCAAGGTTGGATCTGATTAATAAAGCGAGGGATAGCCTGCTGATTCTAAAATAAAAAGCTAAATAAATACATGTTGCCATTTTCAGCAATAAAGTAATAAGCAGTTTGCAGTAAATGTGATTGGCATAAAACAATGTAGAAAATAATGTCAAATACATTCAGGAAACAGCTATTGCTGTCAAATTTGCAAAATAGGATGGTGCTTCCACAAACGTCTCTGTAATTTAAAGCTACTGAAATAAGTTGGCAGATATGCTAACAAATTATTCAAGCCATATTTAAATTGTGTACCTAACTCCTCAATAGCATATTTATTTAATCAAAGCATGATCATTTCTGACAATTACTTTTATAAACTTTTATAAAATATACCAGAAAATAGCAGCAGACATGTATTACCTAAGTCACATAAGCACTGAGAATGCTGACACAGCTATTCAAAACAGCAAAGGAACAGGAAGAGGCTAGCGCATTAAGACACTGCCAAACACTTTCTTAGCAGGTAAATGCCTGGGATAATAATAGATGAGTACAAAGGAAAGTATGGGGAGGTTATTAAATTATACTGCAAGGATCTAAAGCTCTGGTGCGGCATCTTTGACTAGGTCTATACATTCTCCAGAAGAATCACAATACAATGTGCTCTGTTTGGGTGAACAATCGGAAGCAGCCTGTCTATTAGGAGGTGGGAATTCAAAAGCCCTCAGGAGCTAGGCAGATAATACGGATGAGTAGTGTGGTCTGCGGGGACAGGCAAACTGGAAAGCAATTGCCCAGGATAAGGTGGCTAATGGAGCCAATTATCGCTGTGCCAGAATGCAAGCCCAGGATTGCCAGAGCTTCTGGTTCTTCAAAAAAGAGCCAGAAATTAAGATTTTCCTGTGAAGTGCACATAATTGTCAGTGTTGCAACTAAGTTATTAAAAACAACAACAAATCTAATGAGGACTAGATTCAAGATGGGAGCCACGTGTTTGCAAACTCCTAACGGTGTAATGACCTAACCAGGATATCTGCATATTCTATGTAGACTGAACCATGGTCACCAGATGAACAAATGGCCAAAACTATTCTGAAAACAATTATACTAGGAACAGTCACCCAACCAGAGTACATACTGGGCATATGGGAATAAGAAATAAGAATTTCTAGGCCGGGAACAGTGGCTCACACCTGTAATCCCAGCACTTTGGGAGGCCGAGGCAGCCGGATCACCTGAGGCCAGCAGTTCAAGACCAGCCTGGTCAACATGATGAAACCCCATCTCTACTAAAAGTGCAAAAACTTAGCTGGGCATGGTGATGGACACCTGTCATCCCAGCTACTCAGGAGGCTGAGGTGGAAGAATTGCTTGAACCTGAGAGGCGGAGGTTGCAGTGAGCCGAGATCGCATCACTGAGCTCCAGCCTGGGCAACAGAGCAAGACTCTGTCTCAAAAAACAAACAAACAAACAAGAATTCCTTACCTATAGAGGGAACAATTCAGGTGACTTGCTCCTGGTTGTTTCGTTGCTTGACTCCTGTCCCTCACTTCCTTTTTCTGTAAAATGGAAACAATGGTAGTACCTACCTCTTAGGGTCATTGTGAGGATTAAATGAGTTATTTATATCAAGCACTGAGAACAGTGCCTAGGGTAGAATAGGTACTTGCTAACTGTAACCCGTTATTACTCTTACTATGAACAAAATGCTGGTGTGTTTTTTGAATGTTAAAGGCAAGATGGCATTTCAGAATGGAGCAACTCAGTGGAACAACATTGAAAAATGCCTGTTGCAGGGTAACTGGTGGCAAAGAAAAAATAGCAGCAAGATAACCAAGTAATTGTGCTATGGAGAGTTGGGAAGCAGCTGAGAGGGTAGAAGAAATAGTTCAAAGTGACAGTGAAGCACAGCTTCAAACAGCCCTCCTTTGGACAAGGAAGCAATGATCACGGTAGACAGGTTGGCTTGGCAAGCAGGAGTTAGTCATTATCTGGTCATGTATATGTATCTGTCTGGGACTGAGGGTTCTTGGCTCTTTTTGTGGGCTTTTGGGAAGCCCATTTTTTTCTGTTTCTTTGTTTTGGTTTCTGTTTGTTTGTTTTCTTGCTTGCTTGTTTTCTCTAAGACTCTTTACACGTCTGAGAGACAGAGATGAACAGTGACAGGTTCTGAAAAGTCAAGAAAGTCTATAGATGTGCGCAATAGGAAAAGTACTATTGTATTGCCTGCATTTATTTTCCAGCCACACTTCACAGATATAGCCTTGGCTACTGTTTTCAAGCACTGGTCTAAAAACTAAGAATACTCTCCAGTTCATTTCTCCAGGTGGCAAACCTGAGGAGGGTGGAGGGGGCCATATAGAGGAGACCAAAAGAGATGTGTCGTACTTTTATTAAAATCCACATCTATAAGCATTCATATAAATCAGGGGTCTGCAAACTGCAGCCCTGAGGCTGGCTCATGGCTTGCTTTTGTAAGTCTGGTTTTTACATTTTTAAAGAATTGTGTGTATATATACATACATATACACACACACATACACACACACACACACACACACACACAACAATGACCATACATGGCTCACAAAGTCTGAAATATTTACTGCCTGGCCCTTTAGAAGAAAAGTTTGCTGACCCTTGAGAATGGTGACTACATGTTTGTCATTTTCACTTCCTATTAGATTAAAAGGAGCATTGGTTTTCCTTTATAACTTGATGCAACTAAGCTATAATTTAGAGGCAAGTCACCATTCTTATTTGAACTTTGTCCTTGTTCATATGTTATTTCTTTTTAACCAGGTGGCAGAAAAATGCCCAAGCGGATTTTTTTTTAAATGTACCTTCTATTGTACCCTGTTGTCTTAAAGAAAATGCAGTTCAGTTATCCAAGTGAGACACTTTAGTTCTGATGGTATGTACATGCTGATTTACCACCAGGATGGCCGGTTCTTGCTTGGTTGTAAAATTATGGCACAAATACTTTTCATTGATCGCAATTTAACAGCCAATCAAGACACAGCTTCATCCCACGATTTCACTGTGCCTTTACAATTGAGAAGAATAGCAGCTATAATGGCTACTATTATGGCCATTGTGTTTTGGGAGATGAACTCAGAGACAGTGCTGGAGCAGGACAAGTTTTATAAATGTCTTCAGCCAAGGACATTACGGAAAGAATTATGTAACCTCACAGGATATAAAGATTTTGCCGTAACTTTTCACTCACTGGAATCTCCTCTAGCCCATAAAATGTGTTGTGTTCACAGAAGACTTTGCAACAGAATACTTCTTAGGATTATTGTTTTCAGAGCCAAGAAATAGATTCTGAGAAGAGAAAAAAAAAATAGGTCTTTTAGATCAGAATCAGAATGATTTATTTTTAAATAACTAGTTTGCAGTTTGAAAGCAGATTTCAAATTTTCTATGATCAAAAACTCAAAAATATATTAACCTTTGATATATTTTTGAGACTATCTTGATGCACTTTTCCTCTGGTCTCTGTATCGTCAGTGAGGCACTCACATTTTGTTGATTTTTTTGTCTTTTGAATTTAATTATCTGTTGATACCTTTGTGAGCAGTCAAGTGCTTTAGCTCTCTATTTTTATCATTTCAACTCTTTATAGTTCCATTTTCAGAAAACATCCAGATTCCCAATGATTCAAAAAGTGATTTATAAGCCTTAAATTCCATTTTATGCAGGGAGGAAAAAGTGCTTAATACACAGTAATATCAAATAAATTACTTTGATTCCTCCTGATATTTTACTCCATTTGGAGGATTTTATTTTTACTTTTCTCATCTACCAACAAACGATGCTAAATTTCAGTCGTTTGGATGAGCATATCATTAGAATCGAGGCTATTTTATAACATTAGAGCACAAGGGATTAAGAATGGTATATCCTTTTTTCATCATTACACATATGTGTTAGTAAGAATTTCTAACCATCACATTTCTATTACTGAAATTGATTATTTATGCACTTGCACCAGATTCCAACCAGGAAGCAATATCCGCTGTGTAAGCCATACTAACTCAATTAGACCCAATTGTCTACAGCCACAATCTCCATCAGTTACAACCCAACTCCCCCTCCCATGCTTGCTAAATATCCAAACAATTACAAACAAAGCAAGCAATGCTAATTCAATCAAGAATGTATCCAGCTTTCTGTTCCTTCCTCACATACATTTATATGTCTTTATATTGGAAATTGAAGTTTAGACTAAGGACAGAGCTGTTCTATTAGATGCATATCTACACACCTCCCTCTCTCTTGTTAAAGTCATCACAAATAATCTGAAATAATGGCCTTGAAGTGACATTGGACGCATTTTACCTGAGATGACCTCACCAATCAGTCCTGAATTAAGTAGCTCAACACACTATTGTTGATGAGATTTTGTTAAACTCAATAAGAATTTCTAGACCAGTGCCTTAAACTCAGATGCCTCCAGAGGCCAGGCCAGTAAGGGGAATTAATAGACAATAAGGAGTAGTGAGCATGGAGGTCAGAGGGTAGGCACCTACTCCAAAAGATGGCTTGAGGCTGGGTACTGTGGCTCGTGTCTTTAATCATGAGGCCAGGAGTTTGAGACCAGCCTGGGCAACATAGTGAGATCCTTGTCCCTTAAATTAAAAATGAAAAAAATTAGCCAGGTGTGGTGGCATGAGCCTGTGGTCCCAGCTACTTGGGAGGCTGAGATGGGAGGATTGCTTGAGCCAGGAGGTCAGCACTGCAGTGAGCTATTATTGTGCCACCACATGCCAGACTGTGCAACTGACTGAGACTTATTATCTCAAAAAAAAAAAAAAAAAAAAAAGAGAGAGAGGGAGGAAGGAAGGAAGGAAGAAAAGAAAGAAAAGAGAAGGAAGGAAGGAAGGAAGGAAGGAAGGAAAATAAAAGATGGCCAAGTCTTTGTTTTCCCTGAGAAACTAGAAATCTGGATTTTATGTGGAATTGACAAATAATACAAAATTTGTATTGTAAAAATAAAATAGTGTCAGTCAAATTCTAACTGGTTTGCAAACTTTGGTAGATTTTTGCAGATAACTTTGGTAGACGTTTGCAGATAAAATATAAAATCTGCTCTATCCAGTCCCAAAGGGGAAGCCGACAGACACACAAATAATAAACACAAGAAAAAATGTGATAAATGTATGTGTTGAGCCACACAGATCATTAAAGTTAAGGTATACACAGAAGGAGAAATGACTTCAAATTAGGAATGATCTCATGAAAAGCGGGGCATTTGATCTGAGGCGTAAAGAATAAACAAGATGTTGAAATGCAGATACAGAGGGAAAGGCAATTCCGGGTGGTTGAAATAAATATAGGATAAAGATGTGGAGAGTGTTGGGTGTAGTCACAATGAATTAAAAAGATCGCTTTAACTAAACTTTGGGACAAAAGAAGTGGAAAGTGGATGCCTGGCGTGGTGGCAGGCCCCTGGAGTCCCAGCTGCTCAGGAGCCGGAGGCAGGAGGATCCCTTGAGCCCAGGAGTTTGATTCCGTCCTAGACAACATTGCCAGAGACCTGTCTTTCTGGAGGAAAAAAAGGAGGTCAGAACAAATACCTGTATCTGGGGGAGCCTGTGACAAAATTCTAGGTGCCTTTTCTCACCCTTCCCCAATTCCCTACCTCACTCTGCTGGATTTTTGTCTCTCCCTGTCCCCTGATTCTCCTCCATCCAGCCTCCTGTGGGTCTTCATAAGCACCTGCTTCTCTCTGCCCCTGCTGCCATCATACAGCCTAAAGCTGCACCTGCAGCAGCCTCCTAAGAGTTCTGCTATGGTCACACTTGCTCCACAGAGTTATCTGCAAATGAAAACCTGATCATATGAACATCCTTCCCCAACAAAAAGCTTCACCAGCCTACCTACCTTCATTGACTCAATGACTTTCCATTCCTATTAAGATGAAAACCCAAATCCTTTAACCTTCACACAAAACCTTTACCACCACTCCACCCCCTCCACTGTCCCCTCTGACCCGTCCGCGTGCTGCATGGCACTCTCCTCTTAAAGTATAGACCACATTGGCTATCTCTACCTCCCTGCAGTGGAAGCCCCTTACCTCAGGCTTCCGTCTACTTGTAGTTCCCAGTCTCTGTAGCCTTCTCCCAGAGCCCCCAATATTTTGCCTTCATTCAAATGCCCACTGAAACGTCACATCCTCAGGGAAGAATTTCCTTTCGGAATCCGCAGACTAGCTCCTGTTTTGAGGTTCTGTTCAGAGTTTCTATGCTCTCAACATTCAATTGATCCTTAAAAACAAACGTGTGTGCACACGTGTGTGTGTGTGGGTGTCTCCCAACAAACTTGTTCCCTACACCATGAGGGCTGAGAGGATAAATATCTCAGTGCACATGTCACCCATTTGCAGCGGACCCTTGTCAAAGCTCTGCTGTGGAATTTGATGGAATCTGGGGGCTTAATTCTGAAGCAATAAAGAGATGGAAATTTCCATGTTTAAACCTTTTCTCATCTTGTTTCCTTTCTCTAATTTGTATTGATGACATTTATATTGACATAAAGTTTCTAATCCTAATTCTCCGCCTATTCAGCTCTCCATCTGTGGAAGAATAGCCTAATCTCTTCTCATCTCTTTCCCTGTAAAATAAGAGTGATTGCACCCGGATTCAGAGTCCCTTCCCTAACCCACCCTCCAATATTTTCAGGTAACAGTGAACGTTACAAACCTGCGGTATCATTTTAGGGAAATCATTCAGCCTTTTAAATATTTATTTCCCTCATCTGTAAAATAAGAACATTTTAAATTAAATGTAATATGTATGTATAAAGAACTTGATAAAATATGTGGTCTGTAGTACGTAATCAATAATTAGCAGTTTGTTTTTTCCCTTTTCAGTTCAGTTTTCTGAGCCCATAAATTCTTATACCTGCTTATGAATCCCATATGTCACTGAAGCCCCAAGGAGCTGTGTTTACAATAGTTACATCTGTCATCCCCATACCTGTGTCTTGAGACAAACTGGATCTTAATTCTGCCCTTTATTTCCTCCCTGATTCTACTGCCTGTCTCTTCTACTTTTGACCATCCTCACCCCCAGCCTAAATATTACATGCTGTGATTGAACGTTCAAATGTTTGTGCCCTTCCAATCTCATGTTGAAATTTAATTGCCTTTGTGACAGTATTAAGAGGTGGGAGCTTTAAGAGGTGATTGGGCCACGAAAGCACCACCTTCCTGGGTGGCTAAATGCCTTTTAAAAGTGGCTTCTTTGCTCTTCCACCCTCCTGCCCTGTGAGGAACAGCATTCCTCCCCTTCAGCGCATGCAGCCTTCAAGATGGCATCTTGGAAGTGGAGACTAGGCCCTCACCAAGCATCAGACCTGCCAGTGCCTTGATCTTGGAGTCCCGGGCCTCTAAGAACTGTAAGAAATGAATGTCTGTCCTTAGTAAATTACCCAGTTTCACGTGTTCTGTTATAGCAACACAAAACAGAGATGTCACATCATAGGAGAAGCTTCCTCACGGATGGATCATATTTATAACTGATTCATTTTTGTATAAAGTCTTATTTCAGGTCTTTCTCCAAGGTTGGACTGTATCTGTCTTGTCCATCACTGTCAGGCACACGGTGTAGATATTCCATCAATTAGTCACTGTTAACTTTCATTCACCACAAATGCTCCTCCTTCACAAGGCCTTCTCCTGTTCCCCCTGTTCTTTCTAGGAGGTTTCCATCTCAGATACCTGATAGTTTTTCATTTATAATTCTACCATGGCATCTGTTCTTTTCCACCCTACGTTGTAGTTATTTGTAAGGATGTATCTTTCCTCTTACTAGACAAATTGCAAATTCTTCAGCAGGAGAGAGCACGACTTCTTCACCTTTCCGTCACTTTGACTATGTTTGAACAATAGTGTGTCTTCCATAAATACGGATAAGTAAACAAAAATTAAAAAGAAATAACGTATTAAATGTAATAATTACTTACCTAAGACATGTTACCAATCCTAGGAACACTTTTTCTTTCCTTTTTTTCTTTTTGAGATGGAGTTTCACTCTTGTCGTCCAGGCTGGAGTGCAATGGTGCAATCTCCACTCACTGCAACCTCCGCCTCCCAGGTTCAAGAGATTCTCCTGCCTCAGCCTCCTGAGTTTCTGGGATTACAGGTGTGCACCACCATGTCCAGCTAATTTTGTATTTTTAGTAGAGATGGGGTTTCTGCATGTTGGTCAGGCTGGTCTCGAACTCCCGACGTCAGGCGATCTGCCCACCTCAGCCTCCCAACGTGCTGGGATTACAGGCATGAGCCACCGTGCCTGGCCAATCCTAGGAACATTTCTATCATACCTTCCAGTATGGGATTATTTTTCTTTCATAATCATCAAAAGAATATTATTGGGAATACTTCTAGATGTCAAATTAGTACGTTCCCACCTGAATGGGAGTTAAAGTTACATGATGTGAAATTGTATGCTGAATTTAAATAGTAATCAAGGTTGTAGTGAGTACCTGTGGCTTCAGCCATTCAGTAGGAGGATATTCAGAAACTAGAGGAGAACTATATCCCATAATCCCCTAGGGGAAGTGACTCCATGACACAAGGATGTATTTGTGGCTAACAAGATACAAAGAGCCGATTTTTCACTTCCTAATGTAAACAGTTTCAATCTAGGTATAGTGTTTCCCGTGGGAGCTCCCTAAATATTTTAACAAAAGGATGAGAACACTGAGGATAGAAAATCCACCACTGACTTCCAGTGCCTAACCACAGATAAAAAATTGATTACATTTCTGTTGGTTTGAGAGGTTTCCAGATAACGATTTTTTATTTCTAAACTGTGGCTGGTCACTGAAATTGTAAGCGGATGTCATGCCACCTACCTTGCAGCGAAGGACTGTAGCAAAATCAATATGCCGTAACTCTTCATTCACAGATGTCCATGGGTGGGAGCATATAGATAATGAAGTTTATTTATTTGAGTAGACACTGCTGTCACTAAATAATGGGTCTCAAATAGGTTTTTGCTGCCAAATAGTTTGATGACATATGGCATTTTCAGATAGGTCATTATATTACTGATTGAGGAGCAGAGCAATATTTAAATAGGAAAAAAACTCTAGTAGAAGCATTCAAGTTAGGAGGCATGGAGAAGGATACTTTCTGTAATCTCTTTTTAAAAATAAAACCTCACTGGCAATCCGAGATGTCTACCTATCTATTTTGTCTTGCATCTGCAGCAAGGCACATGCTCAAAATACAGAAATTTATTTTCTTAAACAGCTAGATGCCTGCCTACATATTCCCTTCAATTCATAAAGAAATTGCATGTGAAAATGGGATACAAGCCAGCGAGCAAGTGAACAGCTCAGAAGCTGAGTGTATATTGGTATGAAATTTGAAAACACACGTGGGTTGGCTCTGAAACACTTTTTTTCCACAAACCACAAAATGGAATTCTATTACGATCACATACTGGATACACACAAGGAGGTATACTTGCTTCTCAGGGCTAATGGGCATTCAACAGCTACAGGATAACACGTCCCATCATCATTTTCACTCACAGGTGAAGGATATTCTAGATGAGATGTGTCAACAATTAGACAAGGAAGTTCCTATTAGCATGTAAGCAATTTCTACTTTGCAAGGGAGGGAAGAAAAGCCACGCCAAAAATGTGACATACACCGGAGAGAAAAATACTCAGTCTGAAAGTTACTGTTGATGTGGCTGATAAAAACATCTTGACATTTGAGTCTTTTAACTGCCAGTTTATCACTGGAGTGGCTTCAATGATTAGTTCACTTGAAGAAGCAAACAAAGAAAGAAGTTAAAAAGAGTCACTTCCCATTCAGATGGGCAGAAAACAAACATATACTTACAAGGAAAGTGAGCATTTCTGTGGGGAATTGTGACCACAGGGCATTATTCAAATTTGAAAAGGACCACTGCACAGCAGAGTGGAGTGAATAACATAGATTTCATTGTTAAAGTATAATGGCTCTGGGGCTTTTTGACCATATGCCATGAGTAATGTCAAGTATATTTTGAATTTTATAGAACCAATAAGTGCTTACATATAATTATCACAATTATCCATGGTTCAGGTGTTTGTATAAACAGGTGTCTCTGTTTGCGACTCATTGGTTCAATTGTGTATTGCCCTGAACTACTTACAGAGTTGGACATCCCTGATTCAACTTCATTATCCACCAATTAGCTTCCTGTGCTAAAGAAAAAATCTTATTTTACCAATACACCTTACACTTATGAAGGTGTGGAAGGTTGCGTGATGACCTGCAAAGTTGTTTGCATCCTAATCCCCAGAATCTACAACTGTTACCTTACATGGCCAAAGGTATTTAAATTAAGGATCCTGAGAAGGGAAGAGGATCCTGGCTTATCCGGGGGTGGGGATTGTAATCACAAGCGTCCTTATAAGCAGGAAGCAACAATCTCCAAGGCAGCTCAGGTTATGTGAGAAGCAGAGATGAGAGCGATGAGGCCCTGATCCCAGGAACGCAGGCAGCCTCTGGAATGGAGAAGAGGCAGGGAACACACTCTCTCCTGAGCCCCCAGAAGCCACTGGCCTCACTGGCACCTTCTTTTGTGCCCTTTAAAGCTCATTTTGGACTTCTCGCCTCCAGAACTGTAAGAGCGTACATGTGTGTTGTCTGAAGTCACTAAGCTTGTGATAATGTGTTATAGCAGCAATAAAAAACTAATACAAAGGTGGATCAAGAGGTAAATACATCATCTTCTCTGGGGGGGGGGAGGGGGGACAGAAAAAAACCAATGACAATTCATATAAAAGGGAAAAACACAGGATCCAGGACTGTGCACTGTGGGAGAAAAGCAGCATTCTCTAAAGCCAAACACAGGGGAGTTCAAAATTACTTTTTGTACTTACCAGTTATTTGACCTCCAGCAAGTCACTTACCCTCTGAACCTCAGTATCTGCAGCCATGAAGTGGGAATAACGACGACAGCTGTGTACTCTCCTCTGCGAAAGCAACAGGCAAGCAGGTTTCTGGCACCAGCACATTACCTGAAACATCTGGCACTCGGTAAATAATGAACGAATCTGAGTCCCCTTTCCTCTCTGTTTTAAAAAATCTAAAATTATTAGATTTCTCACTCATAGCTCCTGAATTTCTGCTGGAGGGTAGTGAGTGCAGTATGTTTGTGCTGTAATAGGTTTAGAATCAACAAATGTTTTTGTTGATTATGTTATTCATACAAGACCCTGCACTTAGACTTCGAAAGATAAAACTGTCCTTGGAACCCTATCCCTGAACACTATGGAGTGCGGTCTGGTGAGAGACATATATATGCGCAATGAACAAAATGTAGACAGAAAGAAAGTGATGTGAACAAGCATCCACAGGACAGAATCATGGCAGTGGCCTTTGAAGTGGGCCTTGAAGAAGGGGCATTATGTCCTCAAGTCAGATTTGCTTGAGGAAGTCTTGGGCTACGTGAACAGTATATGCAAAGCCGGGGACAGAGGCTGTTCAGGGAGCGGCACGTGTTCCAGTGTGGTTGGATCTGAGGAGTGTAGGAAGATGATATAGCTTCCCAGCTTTCCTGGCCTGGGTGACTACGTGGAAATATCAATAGAGAGAGAGGCTGCTAGAGGAAAGATGAGTTATGAGGAAAGAGGGGATAGAAGAAAATGTGTCCAAATTTGGATGAGTTGATTTTGGGAGGCTGGCAGAAGCAGCATATGGAGATGTGCAGTAAGCAGCGAGAAATTTGGAGTGGGTTGAATTATTTTGACTCAAGAGATATGTCTGCCAAGCCAAATGTCCTTCCTATAAGCATATGAATATGCACTACAGAGTATTTTAGAGGTAGCAGCCTTGAAAATGGAAAGGATCACTTGACAGGCTATTTTTCTACCCTAAGAATTGAATACCTCTCTTCCTAATTATTCTTCTTTATGTATCTTGTGAAAATCTCACATATATTCACTGTTACTTTTGTTATATATACCTGTTCAGATAGCATCCAAAGATTCATCATGCATCTCTTCTCAGTTATGGCCCACAGAAGTGGTAATGAAGACTGTATCTTCCCAACATTGGTTCCAACACTTTGGCCAAAAATTTCTTTTGGCATAAACTTATACAAGAGTTCTGAAAGCACTTTCAAAGTAAAGAAAATGCATTTTGAGTTAACTAGGTGTATTAGTCTATTCTCACGCTGCTAATAAAGTCATGCCTGAGACTGGCTAATTTATAAAGGCAAGAGGTTTAATGGACTCACAGTTCCACATGACTGGGGAGGCCTCACAATCATGATGGAAGACGAAACATGAGCAAAAGGACGTCTTACATGGTGGCAGCCAAGAGAGCTTGTGCAGGGGAACTCCTACTTATAAAACCATCAGATCTCATGAGACTTATTCACTACCACAAACAGGATGGGGGAAACCGCCCATGTGATTCAATTATCTCCACCTGGCCCTGCCCTTGACACTGGGGATTATTACAATTCAAGGTGAGATTTTGGTGGGGACACAGAGCCAAACCATAACACTAGGCCTGCAGAATACTCTGGATTTCATTGCCATGAATATCTAGACTGTGAGTTACTTGCACATTCTTCAAACACTAGATTGAGGGTGATTAAATGCAAATGTTTAATGTTTAGGGCAAATATTGCCTTTTGATGATGGTTGATTTCTTTTTTCTTAAAAACTGCATCTGGCTGGAGTTAACACATTTTTTTTTTGTTTGTTTCTTTTTTCCTCTTCATTCTCGCCACTAGGAACTAAGAGGCCTAGGTCAAAATGACACAAATCTGGCCAAATATTTTGGCTCACTTAAAGTGTCCTGAAAGTTTTTGGAGCTGGTGGCTTTCATTAAGCTTTGAGATATCATAGTAACAGTAACAACACTAACTAAACTTTGTTTTCTTTTCCAATATCCTAGAGTAACACTAACTACACTTTTTTCCTCCTAATATCTTAGAGTAGTTGTTGAGAATATCAGGTCATTGTTTTAAGGATAAGAAAACTAACATGAATGAAATGTTAGTTTTTCAATTGCTACTTTTAACTTTAGAAAAATTTTGGCTGATAATTAATGACTTTCTGATGCTACTTCAATGCTTATAAAGTAAAAATTAGTTATGCTCATTATTCATATTTATAGAGAGTTCAACCCAAAGGGTCTTTTTAAAAGACAACTTTTGTATATGGTTTTTTTTTTTTTTTTTTTTTTTTTTTTTTTGAGACAGAGTCTTGCTCTGTCGCCCAGGCTGGGGTGCAGTGGCCGGATCTCAGCTCACTGCAAGCTCCGCCTCCCGGGTTTAGACCATTCTCCTGCCTCAGCCTCCCGAGTAGCTGGGACTACAGGCGCCCGCCACCTCGCCCGGCTAGTTTTTTGTATTTTTTAGTAGAGACGGGGTTTCACCGTGTTAGCCAGGATAAAGCATCACAATGAGAGGATTCTAGGAGACAGTGGCTGGACTTTAATATTTCACTTTCTCTGCACTCTGAGTGCCAATTTCTCTGCCTTTCCTATGTCCAGTAAATGCTGCGCTTGTAGACACATGAGTATCATTAATATTTTGGGCTCTGAAGGACAGCTGAGCTGGGGTCTTTGTCTAGTGTGGTCACATGAGAGGTTGAATGCCACCCTGGGCATTCACTGAGCGTGGATCAGAATTTCAGGGACGCAGAGGAATTTGGTTCACCCATGATCAGAGTCACAGTTTACAAATGACTGAAAAAATAGTCTTCCTGGCCCCAACAACCCAAGGAGAAGTCCTCTAATAGAACTAAAACGCCTGTCTCCCAGGGAAAGGAGCAAGTGAATATACCTGAGTTGGGGGAAATAGCTGCCTCCTGGAGGCACCCAGCCAACCCACTGTGGAAGAGAATGGTCTACCTTCCATCTCTTGAAGATAACCTCTTAGTGTCTCCTTCAACATACCTTAACAAAATACCATAGACTGGGTGGCTTACAAACAACAGAAATGCATTTTTCACAGTTCTGGATGCTGGCAAGTCCAAGATGCAGGCACTGACAGATTCTGCAACTGGTGAGGCCCTGCTTCCTCATTGACAGCCATCGCACTGACACCTTACACAGTGGAAAAGGCAAGGGATCTCTTTGGGTTCTCTCTTGTAAGGGTAGCAATCCCATTCATGTTGCAGGGAGGGGTGGCACAGAGCAATAGGGAAGAGTGGGAAGCCAAAGAAACTGATCAACCACAAAGTGTCCAGGAAAACAGAGCCCTTGGAAGAGATAGACCACAACTCTGAGCACTTAGGAATAATATGGGCAGTTAACAATCAAGCACGGTACTCAAAGCAACAACAAACAAAGCATCAAGCACGCAAGCATTGCATGCCTTAAACATCTCCAATAGGTTGTTTGAAGAAGAGAAAGGCAGTGTTGAAATCTAAATTAGTGGACTTAAATAAAGGTGGTTTTTATCTTAAACCCAGATCCAGCAGAGACAAATAAAAACATGAAGAAAAAGGTGTGAGACCAGGAAGTGAGATCCAAAAGACCAAAACACCAGTAAGGGGTAGTCCAGAAATGAAACAGATTTCAATGTAAAAAAGAAATATTAACCAAATTTTCAATGAAACCTGTAATTTGAGAATAGGGACAATGAGTTTCAGTGTCGCCTCTGAGGGAGGGGAATGCAAAGAAGAAAATTCGGGGAAAAAGACAAAGTATTCCTCCAAGCCTCATCTCCGGGAGGTAGAAGGAGATGAGGGAAGTGGTCAGCATCTTGTCTTCAAATAATAGTGGGTAAATATGTGTCTGAATAAGTGTTGGGAAAGGGGAAGCAACTGCAAAGGAAGAGAAAATTAGAGAACTTTCAATTAATAAGAAAAAAATGGGAAAAGAAAATAGTAGCTTGACGAAACATGAAAAACTAATGAAGAAGAAATATGTAGTGAAATATATACTACCATAAAGGATAACAAAGGGAACAAAGTCAAGTATTTCAATGATTACACTAACCATGCATAAAGAAGCTCATCCCATTAAAGGCTTTAGAGAAGGGTAAGAAACAAAATGGAGCCTTAAGCTGCTTACAAAAAAAGTATTGAAAACAGCAGTAAATTTGAAAATAAGGAAAAGGCAATGTGTACTAGTCACATGTAAAACAAAATAAATCAACAAGGGCAATACCAATGGTATATGGGTATGACTAGTGGACTTTAAGATGAAGAGCAGTATAAAAAGATACAATATATTGTATTATTATACAGAATTTGCATACAAAAAATATTAGCCATAAACCAGTATGGAACAAAATCCTTAGCAAATTTTAAACAATTAAGAATGCAAGGAGAACTTAATAAAAACACAAACTTCGTGAGCATTTTCAATAAACCTCTTTCAAGATTGGGCAGATCGGATAGACAAAAAATATGTAAGGACATAGAAGAGTTGGAAAATACAGTTAATAAACTTCACTGAATGGATATCTGCAGAGCCCCTCATAGGAAACAGACAGATTTTACAATACACTTATTTTCAAATGTGTGTGTGTGCATGTGTGTACGTGCGCGCATGCAGCAATTACAAAAATCCATAGTTTATTTGGGAAAGAAAAGCTGTAACACATTTTTTAAAGTAGAGATCCGACAGGCAACTTTTCCTGATCATAATCAAATGAAAATTATAAAATAATTTACAAAAAGGTGACCTTCCCAAAACATCTAGGCCCTATGCCCATAGCAAACATTTGGGACTAGCAACATCCACAATCAGAGCAGAAGCAGAAGAGAGGGAGGGAGGAGGAACTTATTTCATAAAGAACCAAAGCTCAAACATTTAGAAAGAACAAAAGTTCAAATAAAATGAACCTAAGAGAGACTGGATAAAGATAAAAATTGGTGCTAATGAAATGAAAAGCAAAAAGAGTAGAAAGTATAATTAAATTTTTAAAAGACCTATAAAATAGATAAACCCCTCAAGAGCCTGATTTAGGAAAAGAGAAAAAGGAAAATACATCTATTCAAGGTTAGGAATAAAAGAAGTGTAACAAGAGATGCAAAAGAAATTGGATTAAAATCATTTTAAAGAAATACAACGTACAGCTATGGCAGTCTGTGAAAGTGTAGAGGAGGTCAGGCATGGTGGCTCACACATGTAATCCCAGCACTTTGGGAGGCCAAGGTGGGCGGATCACCTGAGGTCAGGAATTTGAGACCAGCCCGGCCAACATGGTGAAACCTCATCTCTACAAAAATACAAAAAAAAAAAAAAAAAAAACAAACAAACAAACAAAACTATCTGGGCATGATGGCAGGTGCCTGTGATCCCAGCTACTTGGCAGGATGAGGCAGAAGAATTGCTTGAAACCTGGGAGGCAGAGGTTGCAGTAAGCCGAGATCATGCCAGTGCACTCCAGCCTGGGCAACAGAGTGAGACTCCCTCTCAAAAAAAAAAAAAAAAAAAAAAAAAAAAAAAAGGTGTAGAGGAAACGAAGATACATTAACAAAGTGAAAATGGCCTAATAGGTCCCCCCAAATGGGGGAAACTTGAATACATAAGATACTAGAAAAATACAGAGGTTGATTAAAATACAGTCCACATCTCCTTAGACAGTCTTGTTGGTACTGCTCTGACCAGTAGGAAGAGAGCCTCTACTGATCACACAGCTGGGAGACCGAAGGCTGTCATTTTCCAAGAAATAAGCAGAGGGTGGGGGTTGCTTCTTAGAAATTTTCAGAAACTCAGATTTAGAAAATCTAAATTAAAAATCAAATTGGTCTCATTAGAGCATTTTTGAATATGTGTCTCACGGCCAAAAGTAAGTCTTCAGAAACATTAAAACTGTGAAAAACAAACCTGTGAAAACCCAGGCTTTCAGAGCTCTGTCTCAGAATAGCATGCTTTATATTGCTATTGGAATGAAAGAGCATCAATGCTCCGAGATTCAAATGTGCCATAGTAAATGTGCTTCTAAAAACTTACGGGTAAATCAAAATTTGTTCATTCATATCTTTCCATTGATTTGCATGATCATTGCATCTTTTTTTTTTTTTGAGTTGATAATGCCTGCTAACATTTTTGTTTCAAATTTCTCTCAGCCCCTGTGTTCATGTAGTTAATGAACTATAAAACGTTTCCACTCATAGTGACCTCAGCAACCTGTGTCCTATCTTCTCAATGTGAGAGATTGGGGCCATCTTCAGAGCCCGCATCGGAGTGCTCCATTCTGCGCAGCCCTCCACAATCTTTGAGGAGCAGGTAAACCCCTCACAGACAAACCAACAAAAATCAAGGCTTATTCCTCTATTCATTTTCCACTTGCCACTTATCACACCTGACATTTTGCTTTTTAAAATCTTATTATTAAGAACTGGAGTCAAAGGAAAACTCTATCTCCTACTGTCTTGACGGTCTTCGGTAATTTACTTAGGCTCCCTGAGCCCAGTTTCCACATTTAGAAGCTATAAATAATAAAGCCTGCCTTTTTGTCAGGTTCTTATAAGGATCAAAGTTTAAAAGGAACAACATATGTGAAACTGGTTTGCAAACTGTAAATATGACTACTCTACCTCCATCTGGCTTTCTTGAAGCCACCCACGACATTACATGTCTGAAACTGAATTCATTATCTTCTCCCATCAACTGGGTCCTCTGCTGATTTCATATCTCAGTTCAGAATGCCACCCGTCTACTCTATTCATCCCCGGCCCCTCCCTCCTCTCTTCCCCATCCACTAGGCCAAGAAGTCTTGTAGATTCTAAGAAATATTTTGAAAATGGAATCACTTTTATGCATCGATAATGTCATTGCTTAAGTGATAGTCTTATCCTCTCTTGGCTAGATTATGGTCATAACTTGCCGAATACTTTTTTGGGGACAAAAGTAAAAGTAACTAACATATATCTGGTAATATCACTAATACTCTCAATCATCCTATGAGAGATAGTTTCTCATTTTATAGGTAAGTAAACTGGGGCTACAAAAGGTTAAGCATCTTGCCCAAGGTGCACGTGCAAAGTGTATGTCACAGTTGGCTTTGAACTCAGGACTCCACTCTTAAGTTCATGCACCTTTCGCTATGCCATGCTGCATCCAGAGAGTACACAGGGCTGCGGCTGCTGCCTCCTCATGAGCTCTGTAGGTATTCAGTAGTTATATAAAAGTTTAGGATTACTTTAGATTGAATATTGAGTACCTTCTACCTATGTTGATTACTCTCCTCCAGGGCTTCTCAACCTTGGCACTATGAACATTTGGAGCTGGATAATTCTTTATTGTGGGGGCCACAGGGAGCTTTATAGGAAGTTTCCTCGGTATCACTTGTAGCTATCCACTGAATGCCAATAGCAACCTTCCTACCTTTGTGATAACCAGAAATATCTGCAGACATTGACAAATGTCCCTTGGGGAGATGAAGCAAAACTGCCTCTGGTTTAGAACGACTGCCCTACTCCTAAACATCTCCTGGTCCCTGTAGATTGTGCTTTTTAACCCACACCTAGAGATGAAGACCCAAGGGTTGCTATAGTCAGAATGTGTGTTCCCCAAAATTCATGTGTTGGAAACTTAATCTTCAATGTAACAGTATTGGGAGGTGTGCCCTTAGGGAAGTGATTGGGTTACAAAGGCTTACCCTCATGAATGATATTAGATGCACTTATAAAAGGGTCTGATGCACGCCTGTAATCCCAGCACTTTGGAAGGCCGAGGCGGACGGATCACGAGGTCAGGAAATCGAGACCATCCTGTCTAACACAGTGAAACCCCGTCTCTATTAAAAATACAAAAAAATTAGCCGGGCATGGTGGCGGGCACCTGTAGTCCCAGCTACTCAGGAGGTTGAGGCAGGAGAATGGCGTGAACCCAGGAGGCGGAGCTTGCAGTGACCTGAGATTGTGCCACTGCACTCCAGCCTGGGCCACAGAGCGAGACTCTGTCTTAAAATAAAAAATTTAAAAAAATTTTTAAAAGGGTCTAATGGAGGGAGCTCATCCTTTTTTGCCTTTCTGCCTTCTTCCACATGAGGATGCAGCCTTCAGGGTGCCATCTTGGAAGCAGAGACCAAGCCCTCACCAGATGCCAACCTGCTGGCATCTTGGCCTTGGCCCTCCCAGCCTCTAGAACTGTGAGAAATAAATTTCGATTGTTTGTAAATTACCCAGTCTGCTATATCCTGTTATAGCAGCACAAACAGACTTAGACAAGGGCCAAAACTGCCTGTGGGTAGGGGTTTTACAAAGTCCAGTGTTTGTAGTGGTTTGTTGCTGGTCTCTTTGGTCCTGATATCTGCTTTGGACTTTCCTTCTAGCAAATTATCTCCCTCATTCCTTAGTTCAAATCATTTTATCCTTGACTCAAAGACTTACTAAGAGACCCACATTGTTTTCTAGTTTAGCTTAGTTGTACTATTCTTCTAGGATTGAAATACTTCATCTTGCTTTTCTCAGTCCTTCAGACATGAGTTGTGATGGTCAGTTTTGGCTGAGGATAGTCCCCAGTTATTCACTCAAATTATATTCTAGGTGTTACCATAAAGGTATTTTGTAGATGTTAATTAAGTCCATAATGTTAACTTTAAGTATGGGAGAATGTTTTTGATATTCTGAGTGAGCCTGATTCAATCAGTTGGAAGGCCTCAAAAACAGAATTGAGGCTTCCCGGGAGAATAAATTCTGCCTGGGGACTGCAGGTTCAGCTGACAAATGTTCCAACTTTAAACCTTCTCTTCCTGATGGCCTGCCCCACAGACTGTGGTCTTGCTTCACCGAGCTACATTGCCATATATGCCAGCTCCTTGCAGTAAATCTCTATTTCATTTTTATATGTATTTTAAGTTCTGGGGTATGTGCGCAGGATGTACAGGTTTGTTACATAGGTAAATGTGTGCCATGGTGCAGTAAATCTCTTTTTTTTTTTTTTTTTTGAGACAGAATTTCACTCTTGTCACCCAGGCTGGAGTGCAATGGCGTAATCTCAACTCACTGCAACCTCCACCTCCTGTGTTCAAACGATTCTCCTGCCTCAGCCTCCCAAGTAGCCAGGATTACAGGTGCCTGCCACCACGCCTGGCTAATTTTTTGTATTTTTAGTAGAGATGGGGATTCACCATGTTGGCTAGGCTGGTCTTGAACTCCTGACCTCAGGTAATCTGCCCGCCTTGGCCTCCCCAAAGTGCTGGGATTGCAGGTGTGAGCCACCACACCTGACCAGTAAATCTCTTAATATGTATCTCCTTCTGGCTTGTTTCTCTGGTTGAACCTGACTAATAATATGTGAGTCTTGCCCATGAAGATCATGGCCATGGTTAGGTCCCAGCTATCTGTTTTTAGAACTCCCCTTCATTACCATCCACCTGCCTCTGGCTCTTCACTTGCCGATGAAGGTGAGCCCTGAAGGACCTCTCTGACACCAATTACCTCCCTTCCTGGCTATGCCTCTTGTCATCTACCATGAGAGTCCTTCTGATGTCTGCACAGATCTGCCAAAACTACCTCCTCTAAATGATGGGTCTGTCCATTCTCAAGATTTTTTGACCCCCATTCTGCCTAGTCCCACCCAAAATGTGATCCAACTACTAATGCCACATGAATAAATAAAACAAGTTAATTAGAAGTTCCATAGAAAGAATAAAAGTAATTAATAGGTTATTCAATATATTTCACCCCTGGAAAGGGAGAAAGAGCACAGGCAAAGAGGTGACAGTTTCTTGCTAATGTATTCCCATAACCATGGAGAGCAGATATGCTGTAATCTCATTGACATGCCATCAGGATTGTTCATAATTTTCCATACGAAAATTCTGTGCCACCTAGAACAGCAGTCCTCAACTTTTTTCGCACCAGGGACTGGTTTCATGCAAGACAATTTTCCACAGATGGGGGGTGAAGGGGATGATTGTGGGATGAAACTGTTGCACCTCCGATCATCAGGCATTAGATTCTCATAAGGAGCACTTGACCCTAGATCCCTCCCATGTGGAGTTCACAATAGGGTTCACGCTCCTGTGAGAATCTAATGCCACAGCTGATTGACAGGAGGCGGAGCTCAGGCCATAATGCTCACTTGCTCTCGGCTCCCCCTCCTGATACGCAGCCCAGTTGGTAGCAGCCTGAGGACCAGTACCATTTCTTGGCCCAGGGGTTGGAGACCTCTGATCTAGAAGTAACTGTGGTTCTCAAAATTTTTATCAACAAAAACAGTAATTGGAACAATATTGCCTTTTCAGTTTCCCAGCTTCTATGAGTAGTTAATGCTAAAAAAAATAAAATCCCTTAATGAATGCAACTCTTTAATAAATTAGGTGTATATAAAGTACATTTCATGAAATGGGTTTCACCGGGATTGGAGTCTGTATACAGAAGATGAGTGGCCATCCAGAGCTGTGATGCTTGGAAGTTGTCCAGGAGGGGTGTGAGGCATCTAGGGAAGAAGGCTTGGAGCAGCTCCTAACTCCGAGGCTGTGAGATCCATACCCTTGACTGTGCTTTCCATATCAAATAGGGCAAAGTCTCCTCGGCTATTCAAGTGATTTATTTCCTAGAACAATTCCGCTTTGTTTTTGGCTGACAGGGTAAACAGATGAAAGAGAAATTTTATTATTATTAAATTATGAAGCAAAAGACTCCCATAATTTGGGCTATTTTTATTTCTGTGTATATTTTCACAGTAGATTAAGTACAAGAAACTTTTTCATTTTTTCTTAGTTGCAATGATTAGTAGTAATGGGCACATTTAACTAGAAATTTTCTTTAGAAACACACACACACACCACACACACAGTAGTTTAGGATAAAAAGCCTTCACCCCTCAACATCAGCTCTGATTTACTGTTTTCTTTACACCATGTGCCATGGCTCACAAAAGCATAAGTTAAATATTTGCAAGGAAAACATGCAATCCCATAGCGAAAGCACCACCGCTGTAAATATTTTCATGTTCTAATGGGGGCCTTGGGGTGTTGTTCTAGGAAACAATATCCCTTTCTTATGTGCTAGAGATAGAGAACAGGGGGTTGGGGCCTTTCCCCCCACGGGGTTAGCTTTTTCTTGAATGCCAGTGGCAGCACATGTGGTTCAGAGGCTCATGGTTTTCCCTTACATATTTTATATCATCGTCTTTTAAAAAATTCTTCCCTCCTCTAGAATTTTAGACTTCCTTCGACACAACCTAAATTTTAAATTTTATAAGTGTCTACGTTGACACTTTAAAGAAAAGTGGAATATAGACTGCCATGGTGTTATCTTTATTTTAGTTTCCAGGTTGGGCAGTTCTGCCTGTTACTCAAGTGGAATATTACCTGAGGAATTCCAGAGAGAGCCACTCCAGCCCCCTATGGATGGCAGTGCATAGCGCCCGGCTGCACCAAAGTCCCTGATAGCCGCCCTCTCATTTCGCGTGCTGGCCTAACTAACTTCCCTCTGGTCTTTGCACAAATTCTGTGCGTTCTTGCTTCAGTGGCTTTCCTCACTGCATGTCAGTCTACTAGGATCCCCAGACTCCCCGCTCCTGGCCCACTGCTCCAGGCCTAGCTGAAGTGCCACTTGCTCCATAAAGCCCTCCAAGATTCCACTGGAAGGAAACAATCTCTTCTCCCTTTGAATCCCCTTTGGTGTTTTGTCACAGTTCTCATTTTATATCCTGCGATATAATCCTTTGTCAATAATTAGACTCTTGAAGACACAACTCTGTCTTAATTATTCTTTAAAATTCCACAGCACCTAGCAGAGTGCTTAGTGCTAGTGAACACCACGTAAATATTTATAAGTCGAATGAATACATGCATTTGTGGAATACATGAATTTCCCTGTTTGTAGCAGCCTTGCTGTATTTGCTGAGAAGTGGTTTGTGTGTGAGAGGTATTTATACAGCTGCTGTACAGAGAGCTTAAGTGAGGTAGCATGTTAAGAATAAAAATAATTTATAGAAAGCGGCAATGAGAAATCACTTCAATGAAATCCATCTCTTGAGGACCTACTATGTGTAAATTACTCAGAAGATTGGAACCCCAAATCAATGAATAATACTAGTAGCTCACACATGGCTAGCATTTTAGTTTCTGCTTAGGCTGCTCTGCCATGCAAATTCTTCTTTGGTTCTATTCATACTCAGTTAGACAGGATTAGTATCAACAGGAGAATCTTTGGAAGTACAAGGCAACAATAGATCATGTTTCTATCATTTAACTGGATTGTTTTGGGTCAAAATGATTTTATATATCTCATACAGAAAATTATTCTGTTGACAATTATTCTATACATTGCAATACATAATGGGAGCTAAAGAACAAGAGAGCTTTTCTTTGGTAAATGAGCAGGAGACTAGAGGAGGTGTATTATTTTTGAAACCACAAATGTCACTTCATCAGGTTTCTTTTTTCAGGTCTTTGATATCTTAGGAGATCTTTCTCCCTCCCTCCCACCCCCCACTTCTGGCTGTTCTCCAAAAATTACTTGTCAGTAGAAATTTGCTCACACAGTGAAATAAAAACCCTAAGCAGATAAAGGAACAGAGATAAATCACTTGCCAAGCTAAATGCTTTAATAGTGAGTTTATTACCTCTTGTTTCTTTTTGATACTTTAAAATCCTCAAACTTTGTAATGGAGACTGCATAATTGATTGGAGTTTTTGGTGAAGTATTTGCAGTAAGAGTCACAAAAATGGGGGATGCTGTATTATAAGCTTTTAAAGGAAACAGACTTATTTAAGGAAAGAGAGAGTGTTGTTTGTGTAATCCCTACATTTTTGTAATTTCAAAGCTCATATCTGTTGAACTAGCCCTTTACAAAAACTGAAGTATAAATAAAGGCTTTATCTATCAAACTAGTCTATTCTCCAGATTGTTCAGTATGGTGGTTTAGTATATTTTTTCACTTTTCCACTAATGCTGTTAAGTTAGGAGATTCAGCTTTCTGTCTTAACTCCACTGCTTAACGTATGAGAAGTATGTATGACACTTGCAGAATGTCCTTTGAGGACAAGGTAATAATGTTTTAAAATCCTTTTCCAAATGTAAGGCATCCACTATTGGCAATTTTGGAGGGTGTCTTTGCTAGCTCTTAGGAAGTTCTAGGTTTTCTAGGCTTAATTTTGGGCAAATAAAAGGAGAGCTGTACTAATTCTCCTACAAAATTCAAGGAAAAAATATTACCCCAGATTCTATCTAAAATGAGTTATCCTATGATTATTAGCTTTAATTAAGGGTGGACGTACAATCGTATTTGCGGCAGTGAGAATACGATCTAAAAACGGGTGGAGGGAGAAAAAGAAAGATCTCAAAATGCAGGGAACGGATTAACTGAGACTGATGAGAAGCGATTAGCATGTTGTTTCTTACAGGTGATATTCAGAGTATGAAGTCAAGCATGATAGCGGCTGTCTGCAGAGTGCTAAATGCTTCCATTGGAAGGCATGAGTGAAAACTGGTTATTGAATGAGACCTTTTTGGTAACAGATTATTCAACAGTGATTACTTTCTTTAGCCAGAACTGGCATATGTGAGGAACCTCTGAATACATGAATCTTCTTTTTTCCAGGAGAGACCTTAATTACCTGCCTTGCCTTCTATCACTGTCTCCCTCCACTTCCTATTCCCCTGCTTGTTGTTATTTTGGTCTCTCCCGTCCTCTGTAAAGTTGTCATGAAAGAGCCACTGTGGAAGTATGTGAACCATTCATATTGAGATCCTCCTCCCATCCAAAAGAATGGTCTTTTTGAAGTAACTTCAAAACTATTCTATCAATCAGAAATTTGCTTTTTGAGTAGGAGTTACAAAGGCATCAAGAGGAAAATAGTCACTTAGATCTCTGTTTTGATTGGCTGAACCCCTTTAAATAATTTATAGACGACTGTAATCACAATATTTCTTGCCTGATGAGTTTCTATACTTGAAGCAATGATGGGGAAAAAAACCAATACACTAAGTTGTTGATAGTAACCCCTGGGGAAAATATTTCTCTACTAAAGCATTCTTACTATAAGTATTGAAAATCTGGAAATGTAACAAAAAATTGAAATTATGAAACCACTGAAGGAAACTATTGCTTGCCGTCGTCGTCGCCTTTCTCACAGCTTGACTCGATGACAGCTTGATAGGTTTATTGCAGTTGGCATTGGATTGCTTTGGCTCACTAAATGGCAGCTATCTCATATGCCCTTGATTGTGCACAAATTAATCAAAGGCTTTGGAACTGACGGCTTTTGTGTACAGGGAAAGCAGCATCATTTGAAAAATTGTTGCATCCTAAAAAGATACAGACATATGAAGACACTTACAGTTCCTGCTGAACACGCTGCTCAGTCTTACAAAGGACTTGCAACCGGGGCTTTTTCATATTTTTCTAATAACATAATCTATATATTTTTTGAGACAGAGTCTCACTCTGCCACCCAGACTGGAGTTGCAGTGGTGCAGTCACAACTCACTGCAGCCTCCACCTCCTGGGTTCAAATGGTCCTCCTACCTCAGCCTCCCAGGTAGCTGAAACTACAGGTGTGCACCACCACACCTGCCTAATTTTTTTTTAAGAGATGGGGTTTTTCTATGTCACCCAGGCTGGCCCCCAACTCCTGGCCTCAAGCAATCCACCTGTCTCGGCCTCCCAAATTGTTGGGATTACAGGCTTGAGTCACCCGACCAACATAATCTATTAAGAGTGCTACAAGTATGCTGGTCAATATGCATATTGTAAGACAGTTCTCTCAGCAAACAATTTTTGGTAGTGATACAGCACTATGTGGAATAACAATCTCACAATCTCGACTGTCCAAGTCTAAAACCAGAAAAATATATACACCTAAATGTCATATTCTTCCCATTTTATATGACATGAAGGGGAAAGGTGAAAATGGCTAAATCATAACAACATGAATTGCTGATCAGGCAAGACTTAATATTCAAAGCACCTGCAACAATGGGAAAAAATCAAAATTAATGAAGAGTTATCTCCTAATTCACCAGACTCTATATTCTACTCCGTGTCCTAGCCATGCCCTGGTGGAAAGTAGATTGCTTAGGGAGGCACATTAACTATTTCAGGCCACCAGGTTACAGTGCATTAAGACCACTGGGCACTCACTGACATTTGGGGACAGACTTAGTCACTGGGCACTTCAGGTCCATGTCATTGATAGTTGTGTGAAGTTACGGGCTACCTGTCACATCTTTAATTCAGTTCTCAGAAGTGACTGCATGGCCCTACTAGAATGAGTTCCTAGGTGTCATTAGCATAAGAAACTACAGTAGTCCTACTGGCACTAAAAACTATTTTTAAAAGATTCAGACTGGGCGCAATGGCTTATGCCTGTAATCCCAGCACTTTGGGAGGCCAAGGCAGATGGATTGTGAGGTCAAGAGACCAAGACCATTCTGGCCAACATGGTGAAACCCCATCTCTACTAAAAATACAAAAATTAGCTGGTTGTGGTGGCATGACCCTGTAGTCCTAGCTACTCCGGAGGCTGAGGCAGGAGAATCCCCTGAACGCGGGAGTTGGAGATTGCAGAGAGCCAAGATTGCACCATTGCACTTCAGCCTGGGTGACAGAGTAAGACTCCATCGCAAAAAAAAAAAAAAAAAAAATCAGAGTAGTTGACATTAATATTTTTTCTCTAAAAATAGTAGGAGGAAACTAAATCAGGTCTTTCCCACCATTGTATTGTATTGGTATAGAAGTCGAAATACAGGGACGTGAATGTACATTTCACATTGTGGTCCCACCAAAGGAGACTGGGAAAGCCATTATTGATTTGGGATTTGGATGTTTGGTAAACTTCAGAAAGGAAATTAATTTAACAAATGTAATGCCATATTTTATTGACAGTAAAATACCCTCAATCACAAAACACACAGTTAACATAAGTGTACTCAAAAGAACAAAAAGATTCCATTTGTAAATATTCTTATATTTTACATAGAATGTGGAGAACATATGCCTTAGAACTCAATGAATGTAGTGACTTGGAGATTCAAGATCAAAAGCGTTTATTTAGAAATGGCTTAAACAGACTCAATGAAAAACTAATTCCTCTTTAAAGTCCTTCTGTCTTCTTCACTCCTGCTTTTTGGTATCTGCATTATCACATCTCATATGGGGGATTATCCAGAGTATATTCTAATTGTGACCCCAAAAACCTAGTGCAGGATTGGCCCCCAAGAAGTATACTTGCCAACTAGTGCATGTTTTAAAGAGACCCATGCAAGAAAAACAATGAACTTAATAGAAAGTGAATCTTTCATGTAAGCATCCAGCACAAATTTGTCAGTAGTGGGTTTATTTTGTAGATAACTACAAAAGCATTGCAGTTACATGTATTTATTCCTATGAAGCCTTAACTTGTAATAAAATTTCCACAAGAATGATGTGTATTCACAAGTGGATTCCTAAGTTAAACCTTGAAATGAAGTTATCTGTAATTATTTGATAACTAAAAAAATAAGCAGGAGAAGAAACAGCTACTAGTTATTTAATAAAGAAAGACAATTGTTAGATGTTGGTGGCACTATCAATGATGTGTTAATTTTCTGGTCATCGGTTGTAAAACTATTAAGGTAACATAATTAAAAGGTGTGAAGGGATCAGGATGTAATTTACTTGTCTCACAAAGTTTCTGGATTGACAGTTCCACTGTTACAGATCCAGGCATGAAAGCGTTTCTTTACCATCTCATGTCAGTCAATCTCTAGATAAATTTGAATCCCTACTAAGAACCAAGGCCAGGGACTATCTTCTGAGGCCATCAGCAAAGTGGTTATTAGGATTTCTCATTACTACATTCCCAGAGTGGTTTAAAAGTGGAAAAAAGGCAACCAGTGTTTTGTTGATTATTACTCGAAAGCAGGGAATCTTAACCCTAGCTACACATTAGAATCACCCAGGGAGCTTTTGAAAAATACGGCTGCCTAGGCCCACCCCCAGAGATTTGGATTTAACTGGTGTGGGGTAAGGTCCCGGCAAAGGTATTCTTTAAAAGCTCCCTAGACAATTTTAATGTGCAACCAGGGTTAAAAGCCACTGCTCTAAAGGGAAGATAAAATTCACAAATTCTGTTGTTCGTCCCCACTGAAAGTGGAAAATTTTAGCCTTTCTTAGGCATTCCTCTTCTTTCCCAGGAAAGAAGTGTGGTGTTGCAGAAATGGCAAGAATTCGGGACCAGGAGGCTATGCTCTGATTTCATTTCTGTCATTTCCTAGCTGGGTAACACCAGAGAGGGAGTCCTGTAAAGCAGGAGTCGCAATCATTCCTCTTTTCTCTACCTTCCAAGGAGCAGAATTCAACAAAACAAAGCAGGTCATGTACAGGAAAGCCCTGTGGAAATGGAAAAGCTCCCATTATTAGTCTCCCAACTGATTGTGTCTGTTAGCACGAATTGACAGGTGTTATCAGGACCCTGGGAGACCAGGGTAACTCTTTAAGAGCAGTATTGGTGATTCTTCAAATATAATATACTTTGGAAGATTTTTCCCTCTCCCTATTAATTCAGGATACATCTATTTGCAAAGAAGAAACAAACGATGTAGAGTTCAGGTTCGCCTCTGTTCTTATCTGCAAACAGCCGTGAGCCGTCGGCAGAGCCAGAAGCCAGCGTGGCTCCCTGTACCACCAGAGGAGCCTAAAAGTAGCTCGCACAAAAGATTTTCATACACCGGCAAGGCGCTTTTCCACTAAAATGCCCGCTTAGCACACGCAAAAATTCTTTGTTGATGTGCCCTCCTCTACAAAGAATAATCCAGTTCAAGCAATACCTTCTGAAGCTCTTGCCTCCCTGACAGTCACAATTTGCAAACAGACTATCACTTCAATCATTGGTTCTTCGGTGAGAGTGAGTGAGCGAGTGACCCACAACTCACCAGGTTCTACGGCTAAGGGAGGAACGCTGTGGCAGATGCTTCACCCCAGGTACGAGGCAGTCGGAACCAGGCAAGGACGATGCCTACCAAGCAATAGTCTTTTCTAGACAAAGCAGCTGTGAGAGTCATTGCTGCGAAGTACTGACAGGCTGTTTGCATGATTATTTTCAGGTATGAAAACAAGAGAGGCCAAGACAGTGCTTGTGATTGGAACAGTAATGGGAACCAATTCATTAAAAAAAAAAAAAAAAGTGATCTCTTCCTCTTTCTTCTCAGTAAGGGCTATCGTCTTCCATATTCATGCCCCCAGCCTGGCTTCCAGAAAGAAAGAGGGCTGCCTGCTTGGAAACTGGTTTTTAGGAACTGAGGTTTCTTCCTTGAACCTTTTTGAGGGAGGGGAAAAGGCAGAGCTGTTTTCTCTGACTAAACCAAACTGTCACAGTATCCTGATGAGTGCCCTGGTTCCAGGAGGGGAGGCTGAAGCCAAGCTGCCCTGCCACCTGTGGGCTTTGAGGTGCTCCTTCCCTCACTGCCAAGGTTGCCATCCCCTCTGCTGCCCCTGACTACAGCACCATCCTGGTGAATGGACTCTCTGATGGCCCAGGCCAAATGCTTCCACACCAAAAAGCTCCTTTGCTTTTCTCTGGGATTTGGAGGATGCCAAATAATATCCCTTCTTATTTCTTTCAATACTAGTGGCGTTTGTACAGTGCTTTACCGTTTACAAAGCCCACTATTTGCATAAATCTTCAAAATATCCCAATGAAGTAGCCGTTATGATTCCATTCGATCCATGCAGAGATTAAGGGTCAAAGAGTTCATATTTCTTGCCCAGGATTACCGACTGTAAATGACAAAACAACCCTTGAACCCAGGATTTCTTGTTTTTTGTTTTTTGTTTTTTTGAGATAGAGTCTCACTCTGTTGCCCAGACTAAAGTGCAGTGGCACGATCTCAGCTCACTTCAACCTCGGCCTTGCAAGTTCAAGTGATTCTCCTGCCTCAGCCTCCCAAGTAGCTGGGATTACAGGTGCGTGCCACCACACCCAGGTAACTTTTTGTATTTTTGGTAGAGACGGGGTTTCACCATGTTGGCCAGGCTCGTCTTGAACTCCTGACCTCAAGTGATCACTCATCTCGGCCTCCCAACGTGCTGGGATTACAGGCGTGAGCCACTGCACCCGGCCCCAGGATTTCTAAGTCCCATTGTCCTCCCATGATACCACCCTGTCTGTCAGGGACCCCTCTGGTGACACACTTGGTACTCTGCTTCCATTGAGGTGCTGTCACTGCCCCAGCCAAGGTGACGTGGACCCGTTTCACTGCTCTCATTCACCTCACAGACGTAGGGGAGACAGTACTTTAAATCACATGCACACAGGCCTTCTCTTAAACAGGGTCTTCGAATTCATGTGGGGACCTTTTGCTTCAATTGTTCACTAGAATAAGATCATGAAAGAGTGAATTATTTCTATCTTTACATCTGACACTATCACTGTTAACAAACAGCCACATTGGATCCTTCTCAGTTATATTCAGAACTTCTGAAATGGTCCTGTTTTCTAGATTTTACAATGTTTCGGGAAGTGCAGCAACTATAACGATGTTTTTGTCTAAAATGCTTTATTTGCTAGGTGCTGATACATGGACAGGAATAAAGAGATATATTGATGGGGCTAAATATGTGTGAAAGGAGATGACCTGCTGTTGACTTCAGATAGCTCATTGGCAAAATTGCAATAGTTTGAGGTTTGGTCCTGAACTTTATATGTGTAGAAACTCAATGTAGTTGATTGGCCTAAAGTTGATCAGGTTTAGGAGAACTAACTCGCTAACAGATGCTCATAGTATTGATTGATAAATGAAAAGGACAGTCTCACTCAACAAATGATTCTTGCCTAGATGCTATACAATAGGCTCCAGGCTAGGTATGAAGGATCATGGAGCAGACGCCACCCTATCCCATCCCCTTCCCATTCCGTCCTCCCATGACCCAGAGCCAGCACCTACATTGCCCACCCCACAGGTGCAAGGCTCCAGCAGTGCTGATGGGAGTGGGAGATGACTAACTCTCAGGTTCTGCACTGGCCCCTGAGTTCCCCCAGAGTGAGGAAGCTCCAGTCCCCATGATGGGAGCTGGTTTGGTAACTTGCCTGTTCATGGTTATGTTCTCTCCCTTAGCTCAGGTCCCCACTTGCCTACCAGCAGTTCCTTCACCTTCCAAATTAAGTACTTGCTCTTGAGTCATGGTCTCAAGGTGTGCTTCTGGGGTCCCTGGGGACCAAGGCACAGTGCTGCCCTTCAAGGATCTAGCAGGAGAGAGAAAAGCACACTAGTAATTCAGACACTGAGTGACAAGTTCTCCACCCACTGGAAGCAGAGGGTGTGATGGAAAAATGTGGAAGAGCACCTGAGTCTTCATAGAAAGCTTTCTGTATGAGCTTTTCAAGAGTGCTACATTTAGATGGAGGGGATTTTTCACTGTAGGTATTTTCTACAAGAACTGTTGCATCCTGCTTGCTTCCTTTTTTTTTTTTTTTTTTTTTTTTTTTTTGAGACAGTGTCTTGCTCTGTCACTCAGGCTGGCGTGCAATGGCGCGATCTCTGCTCACTGCCACCTGCGCCTCCTGGGTTCAAGTCATTCTCTTGCCTCAGCCTCCCAAGTAGCTGGTATTACAGGCATGCGCCATCATGCCCAGCTAATTTTTGTATTTTTAGTAGAAACAGGGTTTCACCATGTTGGTCAGGCTGGTCTCAAGCTCCTGACCTCGGGTGATCCACCCACTTCAGCCTCCCAGGGTGCTGGGAGTACAGGCATAAGCCACTGCGCCCTGCCCCAGCTTGCTTCTTGCTCTCGGTCTCTCTAGCTTCAGTTTTCTCCCCTATAAACTAGGGGAAATGATATCCCTCAGAGTGAAGAGACAAAGATGGGGTTATATTATGTTATATAAACTGCCTTGCTGCGTGCCTGCCACACAGTAACTCCTAATACTCTTTAATAAGTTTGCCCTTCCCAGATGGGCTGAAATCTCTAACTACTTGGTAGTCCTGGAGAGTCTCCTGCCCAGCTTGATCCTGTCACCCAAGTTTCCTGAGTGTAGGTCACTCCTGTAATGTTAAGCTTACCTAAGCTGATTGGAGTTTTTACTATTTTCAGTTTCAGAATGACTCTTCCCTAACTGTGTGCCTAAATTCTGGGGGACTTTGTCCTACAGCTTCTCATACATGTACGTAGCATTTCAATTAGGCACTGGCCCCATCAAAAGAAAAATAATCTTATCATCTTAAAAATCTTTCTCTCTTCCCAACCCCCAAAAAACTGTTTTTCTCATAGTTCATGACAATGTTTGTCTTTCTAATTTAATATAATTGACACAAAGACAAATAATCAATTTTTCATTTTGTATATTGTTTAAAAATAGATTTACTATGACTTACAGATAATTCTATAATTCTTATCCTTCGCTTCCCACAAATATTAAGATTTTATGAACAAATTTTGTACTTTTTTCAGCTTACATTTAAAGATTGCAAAAAAATTTGTTTTTGGTAATCTCTTGATGAGCAGTATCTCCTTTGAGGCGAGTTTGTCATCTGCACATATTATTCTAATAAGCCCACCTTTGAGAGTCATGGAGTTCTTATTTGTCCAGTTTTATTTCTGCTACAGAAGTTATAAAAGCCAAATGGTGTATTATTTAATATTGTTGCCATCAGATTTTTAACCCTGAAAGTATTAACCTATCATTTTAATTAACATTGCCTAATGTGCCAAAAAAAACAAAAACAAAAACAAAAAAAAAAACCCTGATTTTTGAATTATAAAAGACTGGACATAAGGGAATTTTATGTGTACTGTTAAAAATTAAGATAAGCAATCTAGTCTTTTTAAAGATCACTGACCTTAATTTTCATATTTTGAAAAATACTAGGAATGTTATGAAGATCTGATTTCAGAAACATCAGTCAGAGGCCATTGGCTAACAAAGAACAAAGCTTTGTAGAGAACAGGTTCTGCAGGAGTGATTGAACCTGTCAAGCAGTATTGCTCGTGTTAAAACCAGCTAATATGTAATCAGTTACACAACAGACAAAATACGGACTATTAAGATATTACTGTGGGTGAAAAGGAATTTACTAGGAGCAATACACTACGAGTTCAAAAAGATCCCAGAGTTATTTCAGCACACTCTGTGTCAACCCTGCATGAAGCATCAGGGAATATACATCTATACAGTAATATATTTATTACATTTGGTGTGTGTATATATATATTATGTAAAAGACCCAGCTGCTGCCCTCAGGTCATTCATGGTATGGAGAAATTTGGAGAAACAGTAGGAAGCAATAGGTAATTATATGGGAGGAAAATGTTGTATACCTTTGCCTACTCTGAGTATAAAAGAAACCTAAAATCCCCGCCTGGCTTTCGGGGATTCAACCCTATTTCCAATGGCCCCGCAGGTGACAGATACTGCTTCAGACCAGTCCACTTCCTCACTGCCTCCAAAACATAACGTGCCTTTGTTCTTATTCCTTCTTTCACCAGAAATGTCTTCCCAAATTCCACTCAGCACTCCAGGGCCAGTCCAGCCACACCTGACTTTTCCTCCATGGAGTGGCTGTGTGCTGTCCCTGCACACAGGGATATTACCGTGGGTGAAAAGGAATTTACTAGGAGCAATACACTAAGAGTCCAAAAAGATCCCAGATTTAAATCAGCACACCCTGTGTCAACCCTGCTTGAAGCATCAGGGAATATACATCTCTACAGTAATATATATTTACATTTTGTGTGAATATATATATGATGTAAAAGACCCAGCTCCTGCCCTCAGGTCATTCATGGTATGGAGAAATTTGGAGAAACAGTAGGAAGCAATAGGTCATCATATGGGAGGAAACTGCGGAAGTGCACGGTGTGTTTCGTGTCTGCCATACCACATGATGAACTCAGAGTGCAGACCACGGTTTTCCACTTTGTTTAAGTTCTCCATAATTGGTGCCCAAGAGCTGAGTACAAGGTGAACTAAAACATATCGGAAAAAAAAAGACCTGAAGCAATGAAATAGGAGGCTTGCAATGTGGTCATTTTTTTAAAAAGCAAATCTGACTTCAGTGTGTGTTAATAAGAATACAATATGCAAGAGTTGGGTTTCTCTTGCTTCCCTGCTACAGAACCTAATTCTAACTAGCTTAAAGCATGAGAAAACTGATTGGCTCGCCAAAAGGTCAACACGGGAGGAAGGACGGGCTTTCAGTGTTCTATTAGCCTTTTAGCTGGGTCCATTTTTCTGCAATCCTCTTAGCGCTCTCCACCTCCATAAACCAGGAGCTGGCTATTTCCAGGCTAAATATCTATGACACATCTGCTTCTATGGCTATGAAGTATCTACCATCTATAGATACACTAAGAGACTTGCTTCAGCTATTTCTTGGAGAGGAGCAAGGAAAGATAAACTTTTCAAGATTCCCCTAGGAAACCTTTCCTTGCATTCTTGGACCCTGACGAGTCACTCGCTATTGGGATGGAATTACTTTTAAATCAGTTGAACTGCCTTAGAGCAGGCTGAGGGCTGGAGGGAACAGGATGGCATTCCTTGAGATCATGTGGGTTGTGTGGGGGGCAGCCCAGTGCCTGAAGAGAGTGAAATGTACCCTGTGGGTAACCAACAACGTTCACTCAAGCATGGAAGGACCGTGTCCCAGATGAGGAATCTTTACCAAACTAGCGGTGGACACAGTCGCCCTGAGTGTGACCTGGACATTTGAAAAACAGATGTGAACAAGCAAAAAATAATTGAGAAACACAGAACAAAACAAACTCAGTAACATATTCTAGGTCTGAAAGAACTGAGATTGTGTCATCTAGAGAAGGGAGAGTTAAAAACAGATGCAATGCATGTCTTCAATGATTCAGCAGGTTTTTATGGGAATGCTGAATAATTGTTCCCCATTTCTGTGGAGAACTCAAAAGGGCTTAAATAAGATCAAAAGAGAGTGCCGTTTGGTATAAGAGTAAACTTCCCGACAATAGAGGTGATAATTCCAGGAGAGGTTATCAGAGATCACTGGCGCTGGTGTCTCCTTCCCTCTCCTGATCCTCAAATCTCAAGTGAGTTATCACTAGACCTGTTCATTCCAGCTGCCAAATCTCTACCCTCCCCATCCTCCTATCCTCCTCATCCATACAGTCACAGCTTTAACTCAGGCTATCACTTACTGTCCATGTGGCTATCACAGTAGCTTCCTTACTGGACTCTGCCTCTACCCTCTCCATGTTATCTGGAAAATGCTGAGTTATCTAACTATAAGACGGGAAGGGGGGTGAAAGCATGCCACTGCCATGCTTAAAACCTCTGATTAGTTTCTAGCTGTCATCAGGATAAAACTCAAACTCGTTTCCAAGGCTACTCAGGCCATTCAAATATGGCCCCACCTCTCCTACTCCACTTCTTTGACATTCAAGCATGACAAATTCACACCTTTAATTGCGGGGGAGAGGACCCTGCTTTTAGACCTTCCTGTATTTCATTCTGCTCTCTGCTATTCCTCTATGCCTATCTACTTCTCTGGAAACTTTTTTTTTTTTTGCTCTCCTTGACATAATTAGTCATGTTCTTAACAACTTGCACTGACCCGTGTATTAAATGAGATTGGAATTACTTGGTAATATGTCTCTTTTCTCTGTAGCCTGTTGGCTTCTCAAGGACAAGGGGTGTCCTGCTATCTTTTCTGTCTCCCTGGTTCCTAACACAGCACCTGGCACTTAGTTGAGAACTTATTAAATCTTGCTTTCAAAATTCGACTCATTAATTAAGGCAACTCCAACTTGGAGAATGTTAAAGTATGGCTTTTTAAAGTCAGCTTTCGATGTTTTAAGGAAAAGACCAATTGTATTCTCCATTGACGTGCATTTTAGATTCATATATGCAGCAGGAGGAAAATGAGACTTATGAGAAAAAATAAATTTGCTAAGAAAGAATGGAAGGGGATTTTTATGGCCCATAACATTTGCCCCTGTTACTTCACTCTTGGTGGTTGCTTGACAACTTCTTATTGAATGAAACCTTTTATTCTCCAACTCAGACATATGGCATTTTCAACAACACATTTTGTGTCATGTTTGTTTGTTTTGGACTAAAGAGAGATGCCCAACTTATTCAACTAAATCTGTAAGGAAGACTTATGCTGCTATTTCGAATGCATTGTTTTCCTGTCCTGTCAGTCACAAACCATTTTAAAATATGGGTCTAATCACCAGTATTCCAGGGGGCTTACCACATAAGGGAGCTGGGCTGCAGGAAGGCTTAGAATCACAGCAAGTGTGTGTCTGGGCTCATAGGCGCCAACTGGCGTACGAGTAGCCTCCAGCTGGTATGCACCTGCACCTGGGATCCCACCTCACCAGGACAAACTCGAGTTCCTGCCCTCAGCCTGGGTATGGGGAGGGGGGAGTGGGGAAGGAATGGTTGGCCTCTTAGCCAACGTGTGAGTTATCCTGTCACGCGTTCGTACACCAACCGCTCTTCACGACATGGAAAGCCAGGCAGGCGGTTATCATTTTGATCAGAGAACAAGGAAGGGCCTCACACTCTTCTACAGCCAACCTGTTGGGGACAGATTTGGGGGTTGGTCTGGGAGTAGATTACTAAAAATAGGAGCTCTAAAGGAAAGGATGTCTTATTCCTATTGTTAACTTTAAAGTGCCATTTTTTTCCATTCTAGTAGGTTCAGATAAACTAGAAATTTGATAATTAGCTAAACAGAAATCAACATGAGAAGTTCTGTCATTTGTTTTTCAATGTCCTTTTTGACCAAGCATTCTGCCTCAGGAAGGACAGACGCAGAACTGTGGAGGGGAGGGGGGCACCCAACAAGCCAGTAAGGTGAGTTGAAAAAACACTGGTGATCAGTGGGATGGCTTGTCAAAGCCAGGTCACCCTCACATTCTAAAATGTGTCAACCATTAGGTCACCTTCATGAATTAATTTATTTTTGACTCAAGAAACTGAACTAGATTTTCAAATTCGGTCTGTTAGAGGAGGGTTATGTGTACTCTGAGTAATCACTCCCAGGTGGATTAATTTTATTAATAACTAAATTTATCTAACCATGGTCAACGTATGGTTACATTCACAAAACATTCATATACGCTATTGATAGTCTAATGTTGGTGCTAATCTCTCATTTTCGGCAGAATAACGAAGTTTCATTTTCCAGTTTATATATTGGCCCTTCATGGACACATATTTACACTTGTTAGTGAATTAATTTCACACATTTAGACTTCAACAGTCATTAGTGTCACAATGATTACAGTAATTACATGAATAATGAGGCTTGAGTGATCACCGAAAGACAACTTACTGCAAGTAATAGGCAAAGTCAACCACTCTTGGCGACCAATACAGTCGTTTCCAGGTTGCTTGGTATGAGTTAGAGACGTTTTCCTGTGATTCAGGAGAGTCCGTTGCATATTCAGCTAAAACCTGACAGATCTAATGATCTAATACTCCAGTTATTCAATGAAGGATGTGATGAGGCTCGCATGTTTACCAAACCTTGTTGTTTTCTAGTTATCAGCAGTAAGAACATTAAGGTACATAATTAAAAGAATTAAAAAGATGTGCACGTAATTGATATAAATACTACAAGTTATCTTATTCAGTAGCCAGTAATTACACTTGGTTAATTGTCTGATTAAGAATGCAACAGTGGGAACATTTGTTTTTCTTCAAAAGGGGTTCTAGTTTCAGGAATCTATTCTAGGTGATCCCAAATCCTTGGTCATTTTGACCTTGGTAACTCTGTTTCCCTATTCTGCACAGTTTTTGACAGTGGGGAGGATATGAGTGGTGGACCTGACAGCCCCCTAAGTCCTATAGGTACTACCTGATGGACTGTGAGCTCCTTGAGGACAAAAGTGACTCTCATTAATCATTCTCTCCCTAGAATCTTTTCCAATACCATTGTGATCATGTTTGCTATACTGTTTTCATACACACATGGGCACACACACACACACCACTTCCCCTCTATAAATTCTCTGGATAATAGTAATTCTAGTCACAATAGTCATATTCTTACTGAATTATTTGACGTACTAGTCTGTTATTAAAATGAAATTACAGCCATTTCTAATTTCATATACAGACACCACTCCCCACCCCTACCTCCAGTTGAAGGCCTTGTGGAATGAATGCATCACATCATTTAATAATTTATTTTTAAAATAATACATTTGGGTCTTTCATTAACCTGGAGTTGGATTTTGCATGTTTTGATGAGGGATGGGTTCAATTTCTTTTTTTCATATGAATGACTGATCATAGTATCATTTATTAAAACTTCATCCTTTCCTCATTGATTTCCAATACCACCTTGGCATTTATTGCTTGTTCAGCTACACATACATAACTCAGTGTCTTGGATATACTACTCTATTTCATTAGTCAGTTTATGTCAATATTACAGTGCCTTAATAACTTTAGCCTCATGATATCTGATAAGGCCAGTGTCCTCCCACCCAGTTCTTCTGAACAGTTTCTTGAATATCCCTGGAATTTTGCACTTCCATATGTATTTCAGAATTGATATGTCAAGTTATAAAATTTAAGAAATGTTCTTCTTTAGGGGAGGGTAGGTTACACTAAATCCATAGTTCAATCTGAAGGAAAATTGATACCTTTAAAATACTGAGTTTACTAATCCATGAATATGGTTCATCTTTTTTATTTATTTTAATATCTGTTAATGAAGTCTTATGATTTTTCTATAACAGTCTTGCTCACATTTTATTATCCTTAAGAACTGCAAATTGTTGATACTATTGTGAATAGTATATTTTAAATTTATCTTCTGTTCAGAAGTACAGAAAGTGCAAATAATTCACTTTCTTGCAAACTTACATTTCTTATTAATACTAATGGTTTATCTTCACATTTAAAGACAAGCAGACTATCATATCGTTTTTTTAAATAGAAAGTTTATTTTTTCCTTCCCAATTGTTAAACTAGTTTTTCTTTCTTGTCTTAGCAGACTGCCTATGGTCTCTAACATAATACTGAATGGAAGTGGTATTGAGAGCCACTCCTAGATTGGTCTTAGAATATTTTAAATGTCTTACTATTTTGCATGATACTGTCTTTTTTCAAAATACTTCTATTCCTAGTTTTTAAGAGTTTTTTTCATTATGAGTGAATATTAAATTTTATCACTTTTTTCACATTTATTAAGTTTATTTTTTTTCTCTTTAACTATGGATGTGGTGAATTACATTTGATTTTCAATGCTAAATCAACCATGTGGAACTGTCATTAATAGCTAGGCGGTGCTGTGTTTGCTCATCACCATTTCAGTAAAGCAATCATTGCTGCATGTCCAACAAGTTTCGCAGGGGACCTATGCTTATTTTAGTCATTCCAGGATCTGAGCTGATGGACAAACCACCTTGACACACATGCTTCCACGTTCATCATCGCACACGAACAGATGATCAAAAGAAAGATCTTTCTGTGGCAATTGAGTGCTCTAGCCCAGAAGTGGCTCATAACACGTCTGCCCACAGCCATTTTGCCAGAATTCCTTATATGGAAGTGGGGAAAATGAAATTCTACCATGTGGCCAGGAGTGCGGAAACCAGTGTAAGAAAACCTTAGGGACAAGCATGGTGGCTCACGCCTGTAATCCCAGCACTTTGGGAGGCCAAGGCGGGCAGATCATGAGGTCAAGAGTTTGAGACCAGCCTGACCAACATGGTGAAATCCCATCTCTACTAAAAATACAAAAATTAGTTGGGCATGGTGGTGTGTACCTGTAATCCCACCTACTCAGAAGGCTGAGGCAGGCGAATCACTTGAACCCGGAAGGCGGAGGTTGCAATGAGCTGAGATCACGCCATTGCAACTCCAGCCTGGGCAACAGAGCAAGACTCCATCTCAAAAAAAAAAAAAAAGAAAATCTTAGAAGCCTCTAGTAGACTTGCATTTCTAAAACAACTGCCCTTTGTTGTAAGAATTACATTTCCATACATTACTGGATCTCATGCACCAATATTTGATTTAGACTCTTCTCGCCTACATTCATGAATGAAATTGATCTGGTAATATGCTTTTTTGCCATGTTTTGGCATCGAGAATTTGCTCGCTTCGAAAGAATTGATGTGTTAATGTACTTTTTTGTTGAATATGGGCATCTGGAATTTGCTGGCTTCATAAAATGGGTTTGAGAATTTCTCTTCTTTTTTACATTCTGGAGTAGCTAGTATAGAATAGGAGCTATTTGTTATTTAAATGTATCGTAGACCAAACTTGTAAAAAAGACTAGGCCTGGAGTTTTATTGACAGGAAGATTTTCAGCTGCAGATGAAATTTTTTAGAAGCTTGACAATATTAAGAGTTTCTATTCTTTCTCAAGTTAGTTTGATAAGTTATATTTTAGGAATTTGTTCATTTCATGAGTTTTCAAATTTATTGACAACAATGTATTCATGTGTATCTAATATACATAGCATTCTTATTTTTAAATTTTTAATGTTATTTCTTTTTCTTTGCTTTCATACTGAAAAGTCGCTAGGAGTTTGACAATGTCATTAGGCTTTTCGAAGAAAAAAATTGTTGGCTTTATTGATTCTCTCCTTTTATTTTCATTTTTATTTTATTTCTGCTCTTTATTGTCTTGTTTCTCTCTTTTGTTGTTATTTTTCTAACTTCTTATAAAATGCATGTTTTATGAATTACTTGTCTTCTTTTCTAATATAAGCATTTATGACTAAATTTTCCTCTAGATATTTTTCAACTACATTGTACAAGTTTGGGTAAATTGGTAATGAAATTTGGTTATTTTTCTGTTCATTTATCAATTTTTCTAAATCCCATTATATATTTTTTTTACTATAAATAATTTAGAAATAGGTTTCTTAATTTCTAAACATATGGGGAAGTTCCTATTATCATTTTTATTATTTTGTTTTATCTTTAATATTTTCAGATAATTTTAAATCTATAGAAAAAGTTGGAAGAATAATATAAAGAACTCCCACTTACCGTTCCCAGATTTATAGTTGTTAGCTTTTATATCTTCTATCTGTCTGTATGGGTGTCTATGTGCATATATGTATGTGAGGGTATAGATATATATATGTATACCTATATACATATACATATGCATATATTTTGTGTGCATTGATATATATATGTATCTATATGTGCATACAAAATACATTTTATATAATATATAATACATATAATATATAATATTATATTTACACATGTGCTCATATGTGCTTTTAAAATTAGCTTTGTTGAGGGTGTGCTGGTAGTAAACTTACACTTTCTCAGTTTTTGTTTGGAATTCTTTATTTCATCTCAATACTTTAAAAAAATCGAATTTTAGATCGAGAAGTTTGGGGCAGCTTTTCCTCTATGCATAATGAAGATATTATTATATATTATTGTCTTCTTTGGTCTGATGTTTCTGATGACAATTCACAGGATATCCTAACTCTTGCTTGTGTGAAGTTAATCTGTCTTTTCTCTCTGGCTACATTTATGATCTTCTCTTTGTCTTTAGTATCTTGCAGTTTCACTACAATATGTCTAGGTTGACATTTCTTCTTATGAATCCTTCTTGTATTTCATTAGATTTCTGGAATAAATTGATATCTTTTCAGTAAGTCTGAAAAAGTTTAGCCATTATCTCTTTAAATGTTGCTTCAGTCATTTTCTGTCTCTTCCTCTTCTTCTGAAACTTTAGCAAGAAGTATGTTATACTTTCCTACCTTATCTTCAAAGTCTCTAAACCTCTCTTGCATGTTTTCATTGCATTTTGTCTCAGGAATCACATATTTATGTCCATAAATATTTTACTGTTTTCCAAGTCACCTGTTTTTTCCTTAAGTGTATCTAAACCACAGTTCAACTTATCAGCTAATTTTTCCATTTTCTTCATTCCATGTTTATATTAAAAGTTCTTTTCTTGATTTTTTCTTTTTGACTTTTTGAGACATTTTAGTATACTTATTTAACATTCAGTGGCTGATAATTTTAATAAGCGAATATTTTATGGGTCTAAATCTGCTGTCTGTAACTTCTACTGGCTTTTGCTTATGACATCTTGTTTGCCTTGCATGTTTGTGATTTGTTTGTTTATATAAGCCAGATTTCTCAGGAATGAGTGTATTTGTTTTTGAAGCACTACCAGTCTGAGGCTACTGTAAACTAAATACTATTTTGAGATTTTTGAATAAGCCTTAAAATTACAATTACAGACAGTAAGGCTGCAACTGTTGGTGAGGCCTGGCTTATAATGATGAATTACTAGGGTACGTTTCCAACCTTATTCCTGTTTAATTCCAAAATATGATATAGAGTATTTTTCTTGCAGTCTTCTGGGCAGGGGGTTATTTTTCATTTCCCTTGCTGCTAATTATTTACCCCTTTAGGTACAGGTTCATGGACAGGAAAGGTTCTCCTATTAGAATCCACACATGACATGAGCCATGGGCTTTGAACCCCTCTACTTCTAGAAGATAGCAGGACACAAATGTCAAGATCACCATTTAGACACATGCTCCAAAAAGCAAAATCATGAGTTAATGCTTCAGTTACTTTGCTAGTTTCCACTTCCACTCAGTCACTAGCCTGAGTATTTTCTGGACAGACTATATTTGAAAGAGGTTTATTTCTTTGTCTACTTTTTAAAGTTTTTAAGTTTTCTGGCAATCCATGCTGCTTTAGGAAATGTCAATGATTTGTAGGTTAATGGGCATTGTAGTTCAATCAGGGTTCTCCTCTAAATTTGGAGAACCTATAAGTAAGACTAGAATTGTAATAAAATATTCTTATGGCATGTAGATATATGTGTATAGGGTCTGAAATCTATGCATTTTCAGTTGAATATCAGTTGAATATAATTTGATCCTTTGCGTCATATGATAAATACTCTTCTTTTTTATTAAATATATTTTCTTAAAACAATTTAAAATTCAGGGACAGTAATTTATAGTACCTCTTATTTGGCTATATAAATATTCACATGTTAAAATTGCATTTTCCAAAGTGTACTAAGGGTCAATTGCGTCAGAGCATCTTGGAGAGGTAATTAAACATGCACATTTTCAGGTCCCTCCTCAGGCCTGCTGAATCAGGCTCTCTCAGAGTAATGCCTGCAATCTCCATTTTAAATAAATAATGCTCTTTGTTCCCATACATCATCAAGTTTGAGAATCATATGCTAAAATTTATTTTAGAAATGCAGATTTGCTTTTATGTATTTGTTTTCTGGCACTTACATGCTTTTCTTCCTTTATAGTATTCTTCTGACATTTCAATTCTCTTATATTTTTGGGTCTTTAAATATTCTTAATATTTCTCTGTTTGAAATGGAGTATAAATGTCATTTAAAACAACAATATACTCCTGATGTTTCCTCTGTCCATCTCTTTTGTATATTCAGAAAATGTGGCATAAGGCTGATTTGGGGGCTTTGTTCTTTGGAGTGCCAAAAAATTACATCAATGTATCAATAACTTTATGTGCCACTCACCATGGAAAGAATCCAAACACTGACATTTACAAAAATAAGGCCCGTTGAATGTTAGCAGCAGGCACTGGAGCCTATTAACTGTTGAAACTGAAAAACTCAAATCAACTCAAAGGGGAGTTTTATAGATAAAGTGGCCTTGACTTATCATATTCCATATCTATACATGTGGATTCTCTTCATCATATTTCACATATCTATATATATTTACTGTATCATAGATGTTTTTCTGAGTTGAAGACTGTTGATTGTATGCAAAATTGGAAGAATATATTCTGTTGATAACATTTATAAGGATTGTTACTAAATAACTTAAAGGCTAGTCAAATGTAATAATTAAATATTAACAAAATAATCCAATAGTAGTTAAGACGCTTTGTGGGATTACCTGTGATCTTCCTAAAAAGAAAGGCTGGGAATTGCAATGTGTTTTAATTATCCATGAAAATCAGGAGAGAAATAAGCTACTGTTACTCTTTAACCAGCGGTCATTTTTTACTTTTATTTTATTGATATCTATTTTACTCTAAGCCTCTATTCTATTTTAAACATCTAATTCTATGTCCACCTGTTTAATTCATTCTCTTCTTTTATTCTTATAACAAGCTTTTAAACTGACATGACTTAAGTGCATAACTGACCAATTCCCCATATATGCGTTTTGTAACCATTTCTTAAAACTTAGTATTTGCACCACACTTTAAATATTTCTCTGCAACTCCCTTTTTGCTGTTCCTTTCGCTATTTGAAGCTCAGTAGCAGCAAATCATATGCATGAAGCAGGTGTTTTCTGGCTGGGTCAATTAGCTTAAGATGTTAAAAGGTCACCTAAGCGTAATCACAATTGTTTATGGTAGACCAAGTCCAGACATCTCTAAGGTTAGGTACACATCATGGTGTTAAGTATGCTTCAGATTATCTTTGTTTGAGGAAATGTTAACATTGAAATTGTGTGTCTTGATATTATTGATCACTAAAGTATCGAAGACAATATGATGGATGGACATAGTATACATTTGCATCTTTCCTAATTCTTAAGTGAGCCTGCAGGATCATAATTCAGAAGAAGCTCATAAATGAGCCATTGAGGATAGAAATGAGTGAAGGACAAACCTCTATTTTTACTTACTCTGTATCCCTAGAGTGTTTTGTTACAAACAGATTCCATCTTCTCTAAGTTCCTTTGACTAAAACCTTCTCTTCACTTTTAGGGACTATATTAGGTGAACTCGTTATTATAGTCCCTGTTGTATTAACTAAGCTTTTCCTTCAGTAACGCAATTTATTTTTCTCTTGAAATTAGTAGCAGCTTTATGACTTTTGACAACTTCATATCACCTTCAAACTCATCCTTACACTCACCTTTAGATACAAAATGTTCAAATTCAAACTATATTCTCTTTTGAAATACCAATTAAATTTAGAGGTGATATTAAGGTAAAAATGAAAGTAGAAAACACTAGAGCTTTACTTAATAATGTTATCATCAATCTCCATGCCTGGGGACCAACTTAGGGTTGAAACATAGTCCTAACAAGTTGCTTGTAATATGTTCAATAACTCATTTTCCTTGAATGGGGTCCAAGGTAGCCCCTGATATATACTAACTTCTGTATGATATTGCGTCTTAAATCTTGTGAGGCTCCAGTATACTAAGAATTTGAGTCTCATCTTTTAGGCAAATTTTTAGTTTTCATCACAGTAAGTGTTGTTTGCAGAACAACTTTTTATTAAATTTACAGAACATAGAACTTGAATATTGTCTTAGTCTTTTTTCTGCTGGTATCACAGAACACTGGAGACTGGGTAGTTTATAAGTAAATCAATTTATCTGGAGGCTTGGAACTTTGAGAGCAAGGGGCCACATCTGGTAAGGGCCTTCTTCTTCTTCTTCTTCTTCTTTTTTTTTTTTTTTGAGCCGGAGTCTCTCTCTGTCCCCCAGGCTGGAGTGCAGAGGCATGACCTTGGCTCACTGCAGCCTCTGCCTCCCAGGTTCAAGCAATTCTCCTGCCTCAACCTCCCAAGTAGCTGGGATTGCAGGTGCCTGCCACCACGCCCAGCTAATTTTTGTATTTTTAGTAGAGACAGGGTTTCACCATGTTGGCCAGACTGGTCTCAAACTCCTGACCTCATGATCTGCCCACCTTGGCTTTTCAAAGTGTTGGGATTACAGACATGAGCCACCACGCCCAGCCAAGGGCCTTCTTACTGTGCTGCCCCATCCCCTGGTGGAAGGGCAAAAGAGTGTGGGAAAGAGGGAAGGATGCCAAACTCATCTTTCCATTGGAGCCCACTCCCATAGTAACTAACCCACTCCTGAGATGAGGCCATTAACCTATTCGTGAAGGCAAACCCCATCTCTCAACACTGTTGCATTGGGGATTAAGTTTTCAGCATATGAACTTTGGAAGACACATTCAAACCGTAGAAAATACGAAATGGAAATACGCTGTGAGAGAACACCCCAGATCAAATGGCCTTTATTACTGATGATTTTATATCAGTTATTTAATTCTATCTATTTCTCCTTATAAAGTTGGATATAAAGGATACAGATGATCTAAATAATAGGAGGTTCAGATAAGATACAAGTGGAAAATTATGACAATCTCCCAAGATGCTCTTCGGGGTAAGTGGAATCTCCTCAGGAACCACTTCCCAGATCAATCCAGCTTGTCCATAAAAACGCATTTAAATGGTCCTCCCTCAGCCTGCTGCTAACAGTTGTACTCTTACATTATGTATGAGTCTTTGCTTGTTGCATGAACACACTGCATAGTGTTCCATTAGTGATTTTCAATTTCATGCTAAGCTTTGCAATTTATTAGTGTTATTTAAGCTAATGTACTATTATTTTGCATATTTTATATAATTTGTTATTCATGCAATGTGATATTTAAGTATTGGGGATCAATAAGTCTCCTTTGTTTACAAATTTGTATAATTAAAGACATTCAATTAAATATCCTGCTACATCGACTTTGTTCTGGGTATTGTTTTCTAAGAAAATTTTTCTATCCTTTTCAAAACTTGAGACTATGTTTTAGTAAGCAGAATTTTTTAAAAAAAATATTTTAACAGGAGTATTTGAAGATATGCATTGAAGCTCTATAGTAATAAGATTCAAATGAATTTGAATTATGAAATGTTAAGTGATGACAGTGAGATGATTTTGTACAAATTTTACTATATAACCAGGAAATCCGTAGAACACATGGACTTAATTTTTCACATTTACTCATCTCTGTAATGATTGTTTTAAATGCTAGAATGTGAAATCTATTAGATAAATCTCTATTTGTTTAGGCTAAAATGTTAGTGGATGGGGAAGGAAATATATGTTATATCTCTGATATACACACATACACACACACACACAAAATCTTAATACAAAATTAAGTGTTGTGCACCCTCCCTATCTGGCACACTGACCTTGCCGTTCCTCTCTGTCAAGTGTGAGGGCAGGTACGGAGATGCAGTTAGAAAATTTCTACCTGCTTTGGTCTTTGCACTGATAAGACCTTCCTGGATTCATGCATTTGTTAATGCTCTATACCTAAAAACAAGACTTGTAACAGCAAGAAATGTAGTTGGCCTCACACTAAAGATAAACCATTTCCTGAGTTTCAACAAAGATATATTAGTCATTACTACAGGTTACATCCTGTGTTCCTGAATCCTGTTCAAACTGGAAGAGGGCAAATGTGCTTCTCTCAGGGAAAGATTATTCAATGGCTTGAGCCTCTTTATTCTGTCCTATTGGCATCTTGCACCTTTCTTCAATTTCTTACTTATAAGCTTTCAGAGCCTGGCCATTCCTATTTACACTAAGGTTCTTTGTGATATTTGAAAGCCCCTTCTGAACTCTCTCACATCCATGCTCTTTCTTCACTGTGCTGTTTACTTGTAGGCATTTGAAGTCATTTTCCTACATGGTTTTTTAATATATTTCAAGGCATCTTTCCTGGCATTTTTACTATTTCCCTGACTATATGATTTTCTATGAGTATCTTTAAAACGTCAGAACTGCTTATTGTCTAAAATTCATAAGTCACTTGGAGTTTGTCTATAAATAATAAAAATAAACATGTGAAAATATTTTGAAATTTTGAAATGCTATCTTAACTTTTTGAAATCTTGCTTTGAAAAAATATAGAATACTGCTAAGGATTTGAGCTTCTCTGCAGGACAGAAGGAGAAGAAAATTCTAGAAACAGCTTGTTTCTAGGTTGCATTCTAGATTGTTTAATAGAATACTTTATGTCTTTGTAAGTCTCTCTCCAGGGAAGACTGTGGTAACATAAACCTAATTTTCCTGTTGACTCAACTTAAAGATTTAGTAAGAATTTTGTTTGAATCATTTTGGTTCAATTTTTTGAAGATTATTAAGAGAAAATGATTATTTGAAGATTATTAAGAGACAAACAATTTTTGAGGATTATTAAGAGACAAGACAGTTTTGCCTGGGTCTGCATTTACTCAATTCATTTGTTTCTTTATTTTAATGTTTCTTATTCTTTAGTGTTCATTAGTTGATTCCCTGAACAAATATTTATTAATTGACCACTGTGTGTTAGACTATGTACTATATTCTGGGAAATAATGGAGAGAAACCCCACACAGGATCTCTGCCCTAAATCATGCATTTGGAGCCCAGGAATCTGTATTACAGCAACCGCCATGGGTGATTCTGATGATAATGATTTACAGACCACACTTTAAGAAATAATATTTTAGTGTACAAATGCATTTAAATATAGAACTGGTAAATTGTGGGCTATGGAATTAATCCTTTAACAAAAATAAATTTTATTCAATGCAGCCAAAATAGGAGCTGCCCTCCCATCCTCTAGGCCCTGTGTCCCAAAGTGTGGCAACAGTGGGGTTTGCAGTGACCTTACTATCCTGCAGTGAGACAATGCTGCTTTCCGAACACCAGCAGTTGCAAGTTTAGTTGCTACATCAGGAAGAAATTCATGGCTTTATAATTTCCATATGGATCTATTTTAGATATGAAAATCCCATCCATATGGAAAACATTATAACAGAGAATATAAGTGAATTAGTAATTTCACAGCTTTACACACCTAAACCTTTAGAATTAAGGTAATTTTCACTGGTTAAATTTAGAAAATAAAAGAGTAAATCTGCCTTGCTCTTGAGAGTCACTATTTTCTTTTAAGTGAAAATAGACATGGTGCCGTAATCATATTAAAGGTAAAGAGATAACTGTTAAATTTGAGGAGGTATCATTTGCATTGGTTCCCTTTCAGTCTTTCTCCAATCCTACCCTACTCATGGGCTTTCTATGACTCATATTTCTTCAGAAAAAGTTAAATCCACTTAACAAAGAAAATTGTTGCATTTACTTCTTATCTTTCCTCCTTTCTTGGGGGAAAAACATATTATATTGATCATAACATTATATAACATATTATAATGTATGATTGATATAACATCTATAAGATATATATATTTATATGCAAATAGAAATATATTGATAGACACACCAACTATATGCTTTGTATAAATATGTATTATATATAAATTATCTGTATTTTGGCCAACTATGTATGTACATACACATGTGTATATAATATTAATTAAGAATATTAACTTTCCAAGCTTATATATTAGAGCTAAAATTAGGGTTGCTTTTTTTTTTTTATTTTTTATTTATTTATTTATTTATTATTATTATTTTTTTTTTTTTTGAGACGGAGTCTCGCTCTGTAGCCCAGGCTGGAGTGCAGTGGCCGGATCTCAGCTCACTGCAAGCTCTGCCTCCCGGGTTTACTCCATTCTCCTGCTTCAGCCTCCTGAGTAGCTGGGACTACAGGCGCCCGCCACCTCGCCCGGCTAGTTTTTTGTATTTTTTAGTAGAGACGGGGTTTCACCGTGTTCGCCAGGATGGTCTCGATCTCCTGACCTTGTGATCCGCCCGTCTCGGCCTCCCAAAGTGCTGGGATTACAGGCTTGAGCCACCGCGCCCGGCCAGGGTTGCTTTTAAACATTATTTATAAATGACTTGAAAGAAACTTTATATTAGAATATAATTTTTAAGTCAAAAAGTTGTATTCCAGTATATGTGTAATTGCAAAACTTGCTCAGGACTGAAAAGACTAAAATTCACAATGTCAGTCCTTGTTTATACAAGAAACATTATTGAAACTGAAGCTAAAGACCAGAGAGTTGTTTCAGTTATTTTAAAATTATTATTGTTGATTGGGTGCACAAAACTGTATGAAACATAGTGACACTTTTGCATTGCGTCCTGTATCTATTCTAGTGCCAATAGACAAATCAATACATTTCTATTTTTAGAAATCATGGAGTTTAGAATCTCATCTTAAAACTGAAGTGAAGAAGGAACAAACCTGCCAATGCCTCTTGTGCTCTCCTGTGAAACCCTAAGCTCATGTCCAAGTGCACAGAGATGAACATTTAAGATAGAAGCTTTATAGGCCATCTAGTGACTTCTATTTTATAAACAAGGCAACAGAAACATGAAGAAGCTTGGGCTAAGATTGTTGGTGATGAAGCCAGAAGTAGATTCAAAGTCCTTTCATATCTATCAATGGAACACAACAGAAATGAGCTATTCCAGAAATGTCCACATGTTACTATTTTCATGCATGAAGTCACTGCAGTGCAATATGAAGGATGGTGGGTACTCAGTATCCAACTCAGTTATCATGTATCCACAGTGTTCTAGCTGCCTGTGTTAACACTGTATGATAATGGAAAGATGAGTGCTTTTACCATGACAGACGTCAATCATCAAATCAACCCCAGCATCAAAACGAATACTAAAGGTTTTTAGATTCACTTATTACCGAGATTCTTGGTAGTAAGTGTAATAATATAATACATATTGGAAATACCCAAATCCCAAAGAATAAATTTGTTTAAGGACAAAAAAACTTGAGGGATGTAAGAATGTGTTTACAATGGAATAAAAGTGACGTGATGAATCAGGGTCAGCCCAGAGTCGCCAAGGCTAATTTTTCAAACGTAAAACGCAGTTTGGAGTAACCCAGGAGCCCCAGACCTTTTCGCTTCTGGAATTCTCATAGAGAGAACAGGCTGCTCTTAGGGATTGTTTGAGTTGATGCCACAATCTGAGTTCCTTTATGAGCCAACGTATAGAACAACCCACACATCCATTTGTTTTTGTGAGCTACAGATGGATAAGCAGAAAATAACCATTTGACATTAAAATTTACAGTTCACTCATAAACAGTACAACCAAGCGTTCACATTTCAGCTACAGTGAGGGGTCTTCCAGAGAATTATATTAGTGGTAACAGTCATAAGTAAAAGTGCTTAATATTCCAGTCTACAACTAAAGGAGGAACATTACTCCCCTAATTCATGAATGGAAAAGATATTAGTATAACTGAAATGGCTATATAAATCAGTTTCTTGTTTTAAAAGATGAAGAAACAATTCTTATTCTGAGAAAGATGTGAGAGTTTGCAGGCATCTCAGTTGGACTGTTAATTTCATTTGTAAATTGTGTGAATATACCTAATAAGTATGTGCAAGCCTTCATAAAATTATATTGTTGCCCCAACAGAAACATTTTCAGCAATGATGAGCAAAGTCATGTTCCTATTGTTGTCACAATAAGTTGTCTTTAAAAAAACTCTAGAGAAAATGATTAATTAGATTTCAGTTATGCTGCAGAAAAAAAATGTACTTTACATATTCACACTAAAAAGCATTATAGTATTTCTTTAATGTGTTTAAACATTCAAAAATGTTTTTAAAAGCCACTTAAAAAGTCAAAGCAAAAGCAAGCTAATGGAAGATGGTGTCATCCTTCAAGTTGATGTATGTTGAGTTTCCCCACGTCCTTTTGTATGACATTACACAGACATTGTTGGAATTTTTCTAAATTATCTTAGAAAATTCTGAAATACCCATTCTGGTCTGCTGACAGACACAAGGATGATCTCTATAGTTCTGCCATGGGTTGTATGAAAGACCAAATTAATGTTACTCCCCTTTAAGAGAAAGGCAGATTAGGTGGGCATGGTTGCTTTGTTTGGCTTGACTGCATATTGGATTAAAAGCATCTCTCTCTCTCTCTCTCTCTCTCGCTCTCTCTTGCTGTCTCTCTTTCTGTCTCTCTCTCTCTCTCTCTCACACACACACACACAGAGTCTTCCTCCAGCCCCCGACCTTGAATATTCCTTGTCAAATTTCATTCCTCTTTCTCCCTTCTTGCCTTTCTCTTCTCTCTTTCCCTCCCATCGTTCTCCTTCCACCTGCCCCTCCCCATATTTCTCAATTCATTCACTCATTATTTCTTCCTTACTGATGTCTTTTTATCTGTATTTTTATTTTTACTTCTTTCTACTCTCCTTACTCTCAATTCTCATTTTTCTCCTATTTCTCAGTAACCCTTTCTTTACTTAAAAATTATGAAGATATTGCCAGCAGCTTTAATGGACTTTGTTAGTCAACATGATTTGGTTAACAAGAGATTAAATGTTAATAGCATATAAATCATCTTATCTACTGTTAATATAAATTTGATACATTTTTGTATCAGATATGTCTAGAAATAAATTTTGGTATTTGCCTCTTTCATATGACATTTAAAATATTTTTAAATGGCATTTGTTTGAAAAAGCCACGTAGGAAATTTATATTTCTAAATCCATATTTCTGTAGTACAGTAGTACTTGTTATATTGAGAGGCTTTTTAGATTTTGAATTATAATTTTACAACTCTGAAAACCATGTTATTGCTATAAAAATATTATTTGCATGAAATACATATATTCTCCTTACATTTTTTTAAATAGGCAAATTACTGCTGCTTTGTGATGTGCCGATGCGTTCTACATTTTAATTTTAATATTAAAATATTCTACATACAATGGGTGAAATATCAGTCTTAGAATTTATTTTCTATTACTCTAATAAAGCATCCTCATCCTTTGTTCCTCTGAGTGTTTTTAAGACACAGCCCGTTACCTTTCTCTTAAAATAGTTAAGTATATTGCCTCTTATTTTCAATTTTCTCCTTCACTCCATTCCATACATCCAAAATTATTTAGTTTTCAAATTACATGCCTGCTGGAGGTGAAGCCGTTTCATCTCCCATGCTTAGCTGCTGCGGGAGGGGACAGATGGGATAAAGCTGGGAATGGGGAAAGGATGAATTGCATTTTCAATCTCAGGTCACTCTGGTGACTTCAAGTGATCGGAAATCCACTTCCCAAAGAGATACCTCTTTCATAGAAAATACTCAAGTGTCAGCTCGTTCTCCACTAGAAGACTCCCTTATTTCCTGGCTTCGTTCCTCTGAGGGCCACTTTCCTCTGAGAGAATACGTTTACAGACTATCGTAATATGACTTTCTAACTCTCTTTGGGGCAAACTTACCTACTCTCAAGTTTCAAATCACCTTAGCATTCATGCCCTACCCCTCCCAGTATTCTCATAGTTCAACCCATGGAACATAGTCGATTGTAGCACTCCATGTCCCGAAGTCTGAGTTACCCAGCATAGAAATACACCACAACAACCCTCATGGGATAGATGCTCCATCAGGATAGCCCAAGGTGAGATTTAGCACTCCCAGAAGAGTGAAACCATTAGACAGCGTTGTGTCATTTCAAGTCTGATACTTTTAAAGTTCTCCCACTCTGTAGGATAGATACAAGCCCTCCTTTTCCTGGTAACCCAACAAGCACTGAATCAAGAGTGTCCGCGTGCACACACACACACAGGTATGCACACATGCACGCACACACACAGGTATTCACAAACACACAGTTATGCACGAACACACACAGGTATACACACACCCAGGTATGCACACATGCACGCACACACACAGGTATTCACGAACACACACAGTTATGCACGAACACACACAGGTATACACACACCCAGGTATGCACAAACACACAGGTATACACACATGCACGCACACACACACAGGTGTGCACACACACATATGCACACACACACGCACACACACAAGTATGCACACACGCACACACATATGCACACATGCATGCATGCACACACCCACAGGTATGCACACACGCATGCACACACAGGTATACATATGCACATGCACACACACACAGGTATGCACACACACACGTGTGCACACACACACAGGTATATACATGCACTCATGTACACACACACAGGTATGCACATACACATAGGTATGCACATACATGCACACACAGACGTATGCACACACATGCACACACATCCACACATACATGCACATCCACACTACTGAAAGACAAACAATAATTTTCAAAAAGAATAAAAACACAAGCATAGTAAGGAAAAGCAGTATTGACCTAACTAAACACGCTTAGGAAAACATCAGCACCGTGTAGGGTTGGCCCTCCTTTCATCATCCTCTGAAATCTATACCTTACTCAGAGGCCTGTAAGTACATAAAATACAGCCACCACTGCGACATTTAAGTCTACAAAGCTACAAAGTCTACAAAGCTGTTTGCCTCTTGACAATTATCTTCTAAATGCCTGAAGAGAGCCTGGGTCATAGATTTTAAATGATCCTCAAAGTCACTAGCCTACCTGTTGAGCAGACCATCAAACTCAGAGCTCCAGTTTTAATGACCCAGTGTACCTCTTTCTGACCAAACCAAGAGAAAAGTCAACTCAGGGCACATCTTTCCAGCCAAATCAAGAGAAAGGTCAACTTCAAAGAATTTAAAGAAGCAAGAACCCACAGTGGATTCTCAGGCTTTTAATACCTTACAAGAGAAGGTCTTAGCAAATGGGAGCACTAAATAAAAGCAGGATACTGATAAACCAGGTGATGTATGGACACCTGATTGGCTGGACATGAATAAGTCAGTGTTGTGTGGCAGAAGGAATAGAGAACTTAATGTCAGAAACCTTAACTTCTTTTACGTCATTTATTATTCAACACACACTAATAACTGGGTACCGCCTGAGTGGCAGGTGCTATGTTCGGGTCCTAACTCCACCACTCACTGACTGTGGAACTTTGGGTAAATCATTTACTCTTTCAAGGGGTTCACTTTTCCTATTTAAAACTTTTTTATGGGGTTCACTTTTCCTATTTAAAATTTAAAAAAAAAAAAAAATTTGGCCTTCTTGTTTGTGGCAAGGGGTTTATGGTGAGGTACCAATGAGATATTTGTGGAAGCACTTGTAATACATAGCCACCTCTATAGAATAAATGTAAGTTAATCCCTTGTGCTATTTCATAATTATTTTTCCTCTTTTTTTTTTTTTTTTTTTTTTTTTGAGATGGAGTCTTGCTCTGTCAGAGTTAGGTAATGTCTACATTAGAAGAAAACAACTCAAAAGAACAGGAGTCTGTATTAATATTTCAGCGCTTCGTATATACCAGGCAAGCATTACACATATCATCTCATGTAATTCTCACAAAACAACATGAAGTTGCTGTTATAATCCTGGTTCCTGTTTTACAGGTGACAAAGTGAAGATGAGCAACAGCTTAAAAATCAGAAAGCCAGTGTAGTGGTGATGGTTTCAGAACACTGTGAATGTACTTAATGCCACTGAATCTTACACTTAGAAATGGTTAAAGTGATAAACGTTATGTGTATTTTACCACAATAAGAATAAATAATAAAGCCAGGAACCAAAGCCAGACAGTATGCAAATACCTTAAGAGGTGAGACCACTGAGCCATGCCAGTTATCTCAGACTAGTAAAGACAGGCATTTTTCTAAAACAAAGAGGCATTTGTAGATCTATAGTTTTATCTACTTACTTTTCAGTGTTTAGAAAAACTGAAGTTTGTGTACTCAATCTCAAGTAATTTTATTGAGTATTTGATCTCTTAACTGTGGATCTCCTGGACATGAGTTAGATGCATGATCTCCTCATAGGAATTTATCTCCACAAACTGGATACATAAAGTTTTAAAAACAAATATCTGATATTCTATTTTCTGATTTGAGCCAAAGTATTTTGCTTTATTGTAATTTTAGTTAAATTTTTACGTTGCCAAACTAGAATTATTCATGAAATTCTCAAAACTATATTGGATTATATGTATTTAAACCATGTTCCATGAAAATATAAATGATCCTATAACATTTGCAATCTAATCGTAATTCATTTTATAATGGCAATCTCAGAACACGTTTGTTAATTGTGTTAATTATATCACTCTCGTTGACTTTCTCAGCTCACTTTCCCTTTTGGTGAAGAGATACTTATGACATTTAATGTTTAATGTCATTAGCTTTTTTTCTGAATAAGGGTGGGAATATTGTTCAGCAATTTTGAAATCTAACAGGAATAAATGCAGGATGTGGAGGCATCTGTTGACTATACACACGCTGAAGAATCACAGTTGTTAAGAAATCACAGCAATCTAAAAAGGAACAGAAATATACTGGAAAAAAAAAATAGTTCAGGAGGGTTAAGAGAAGGTTCTTTGGCAGCTTGCTCTGCCCAGCGTGCCGTAATAGCCCTTTCCAATGCATATTGGCAAACTATGTTGAATGATCTTGATAACGGAGATTTAATTAAAATGCTGCAAGCATAAGATCTCTGCCTTCGTGCTATAGAAGATTTTGTTGAAAGAATCTTATTACAAACCTAGCAGGATTTTTTAAATGTTTTATTCACTTGTAGCCATCCCACTGATTACAGTTGGAAGTATAAAACAACCAGTTGGTTCTTAATAAGGGCTTTTAAAAATCACAGCATGTTCTTCAGTCCCTTAGTACAGGATGAATGTGACATCAGGGACACAAATATCATTACCTTGATAAATTACTGACGGCATAATGATTATGGAAATCGTCATCGACTGATCATCAGTCACAATTTATTTCAAATCAATGTCTACAATTTGTAGCCTGGATGGAAGTTTTATCAAAACCCCCTCTGGTATAGTACAGCTCTTGGTAGCTAAGTTCCTCCTAAGAGCATTACAGCCTTGTCATACATCATCTGCTGTTCATGAATGGAACCACTCAATGATTCCGTGGCCTCAAGCGATCCAAATTAGTCAGAAGAACACTGGGCTACCACACACTCATAGGCAGGCTCGTTCAGCAAAGGACTTAAATTAAGAACCAGCAAATGTGCCAAACTACAGAATCCCCCCTTAGACACAGAGTTTCCCATTTTTTTCCCCTTTCCAACTGGCAATAAATGGTAATGTTTGAGTTTACTGTGCTGTTAAATTGCAAATCAATTGTCGCCGAATCATGCCATAATAGACGTTTACGTCTTTGGAGCAGTCTCTGTACGAGGAAACAGAATCTGCATGCCTTTGAGACTTGGTAGTTTCCCATTACCCTTTGCTAACACATTTACCATTTCAAGTAATTTTAGGTCAGTAGGGCCCAAGAAGTCAATCCCTGTGATATTCTTATGTAACATTTTCCTAATTTTTAAATTGGTCATCGTTTATGAAGGATCACAAAATGATCAATGTCAGTGCTAGCTAGCGATGAACTTATATGAGGAATACTCTGTCCCCAAAGGGCCACCTTCTCAGATTAATAACAGAGACTACAGAATACGCTTTAGCTAGCATAAGGGTTTGATTGGAAAATTGGCAAGAATGGATTTTTTTTTAAGGCTGTGCTTTCTACTTTTGCTTCTTTACAGGGAAACTGAAATAATTGGTTGGGTATATACTGTGGTTGAGATAGACAAGCTAACATGGAGAAATACAACAGAAAATAAACAGACAAGCACCGAGTTTTGTTCTGTGAAATAATGTTGATGCAATATTATTTTTAGAGAGAATAAGATGATATTCGCATAAATGGGCCAGTGGGAGTAGGTTGAGTAAAATTTACCATTTAACTTGTTATTGTGTTGTTAGACGCTGTAAGCTTTCTTTGTGTTTTGGATAAAGTTTGGTAGTAGTAACATTTCTCCTTAATTTTATAGTTCGACTTTCAAAAGATCACATGAAATTAGACACTTGATAGATGTTTTCTAATGAAGATAAGGCAAGGTTACTAGTTCAAGTTTAAGGTTGGCATGTACGTCTCTAAACTTAAGTAACAGTTCTCAAAAGCCCAACATGGAATGAGGAAAATTGAGGCAATATTAATGATTCATCACTTATTAAGTGTCAGTTATGATTCAAGCATCCTGCTGAACGTCCCAAGTACATTATTTTTGGTAACTCTCAGAAGAACCCTACAGGGGTTTGTTTGGCTCCAGATTTCAAATAAGAAAAGTGAATCATGATTGCCTAAGATATTGAAAAAGTGTAGTGGGCAGATCTATTTGAACTTAAGGTAATTATTCTTCATGCTATGCGAAATTCCTTGGAACATGAATGATATTTAAGATGTAGAAACTAGTTAAGTCTTGCTTTTCAAACCTTTATGTGACTACTATTTATGGACTGTTTGTCATATTAACAGTTGTATATCAAGTGATATGAAGAAAGAAAGAAAACAGAGAAAGTGAGAATAAAGGAAGGAGAAAAAGGGAGAGGATGGAAGGAAAGGAGAGAGGAAGGGAGGGAGGACAGGAGGAAGCAAGGAGAGAAGGAGGTAGGAAAGAAGGAGGGAGGAAGAAAGGAAGGAAAAGAGGGAAAGAGGAAGAAAGAAGGAAGGAGCAAAAGGAGGAAGGAAAAGAGGGAGGGAGGAAAGAAGGAAGGGAGGGAGGGAAGGAAGGAAGGAAGGAAGGAAGGAAGGAAGGAAGGAAGGAAGGGAGGGAGGGAGGGAGGGAGGGAGGGAGGGAGGGAGGGAGGGAGGGAAGGATGGGCACATGGTCCCAGACCTTGAGGAATTTATGGTTACCCCTACCTCAATGTTCTCCTTCCTCTTAACTTTCCAAGGGAATCTGGGACATTGGACAAATCTTTTCTGAGCACCAACAATATGCCAAGACCTATAAATCTAAAACAGTCCTCAGTGTTCCCCCTGGCTTCATCTGCAAAACCTCCTCTGCTTTCTAAGTGCATGAGCTATATCAGTGACACCCCCCTCTTCCCAGTCAACCTATTTGAGATTTTTTTATTGCCTGCACCTACTCTCTCCAATATCTCATGAATGAGTACATCTTGCTGATTTATCTTCTATAGTGTATCCCCCATAGATGTTTCCCTTTTTGCCCATTCTATCCATGTCCATGCCTTATGCACTGGCAATAGTGCCGAATGGTTTCTAACAAAGTTATAAGTGATTTGGTGTGATTGTCCCTCCAGCTGATACTTCTGGGGTGACTTCTTGGTGTGGCATGAGGTTCTGTGGTCCCAGTCCTGTGTGATTCCCCGGGCAGGCTGCTCCTCCTGGACTGACAGGCATACTGGCTCTCTCTGTTGTATTTATCTTGAATCCCTGGCTTCTGCCCTGTACACACCAGGGGAGGTCAGCACTCGGCATGAGTGAAGTGGAGTCTGGGGCATGGCAGCACCTGGACAGAGTAGGAGGTTATGGCGACAGGCAGACTTGGGTTTCAGGGCTTATTCTGTCACTTATTCGCTGTGTACTTTAGGCAAGTTTATTCATTTGACAAATATTTACCACATGCTGCATGCCAAAGCAATTTCTGGGGCAAACCATGGTGATTAAAACAGAAAAGATACTAAGCTCCATGGTGTCTACTTCTAATGGAAGAAGATAGACAGGCAAGTACATTACTTAATAATTGAGATTATTTCAGATACCAGTAGGGAATATTTTTTCAAATTGGGTGATGTGATGGAGGGTAAGATGAGGGAATGAGAGGCACTGAATTTAGATTTGGTGATTAAGAAAGACCTCGTTGAAGAGAAATGTTTGAGAATGAACAGAAGGAACCAGCCAGGAAAAGATCAAGGGCAGAGGTTTTGGTTGGGCGAACAGTAAATACAAAGAGAGATGGCAGAAGGAAGGCCAGGGTGGCTGGAGGGGGCAGGTGAGGGGAGGAGTAGTGGGCAAGGGGAGCAGTGGATGAGATCTGAGCAAAGGGCCTTGTTAGTCATGAAAAGACACTGGATTTTTAGCCAGGGGCAGTGGCTCATGCCTGTAATCCCAGCATTTTGGGAGGCTGATGCGGGAGAATCACTTGAGGTCAGGAGTTTGAGACAAGCCTAGCCAACATAGTGAAACCCCATCTCTACAAAAAAAAAAAAAAAACAATTAGCTAGGCCAGGCATGGTGGTGCACACCTGTAGTCCCAGCTACTGGGGTGGGTGAGGTTGGAGAATCCCTTGGGCCTGAGTTGCAGTGAGCTGAGATCACACCACTGCACTCCAGCCTGGGTGACAGAGAGAGACCCTGTTCCTCCAAATAAAAAAAAAAAAAAGGGAAAGACTGTATTTCTATGCAGGTGTAATGGGGAAGCCATTGGCAGGGTTTAAGCAGCGGAGTGGTGTGGCCTAATGATGTTCATTAGAGAAACATGCCTCTGTCTGCTGTGAGGAGAAAGGACACAGAGAGACATGTGGAGCAGTGAGTCCTGCCAGGCAGTTGGAACCAGAGTCCCCTCCCCAAGCCAGGCCATCACAGTCACAGCCAAAACTGGACCCAGTGATCCTGAGCACATGCTGCATTCAGCTACTTCTAAATATCTAGAGTATTTTTAAGTTTTTAAATAACTATTTACATGTATTACAATCATTTAATTTTGGCATATATATGTATATACTATTTTGAGACAGGATCCCACTCTGTCACCCAGGCTGGAGCACAGTGGTGCAATCCCAGCTCGCTGCAGCAGCACAAGGCAGCACAATCCTCCCATCTCAGCCTCCTGAATTTTGGCATATATCTTGATATGCAATAAATGAAGTTTAGATTTATAGAGTTTTGCAAATTCAGCCCAAATACTTCGCAAGATTTATTTGCTTTATTCCTTGCCTTGCTCTTACTTTTAAGGATGTTATAGGAAAATTTGTGGGGGGCAGAAATTAGAGGTTTTGGTAATGAACCAGCTATTTCTAACGGACACTAGTGAGGCACATCAGATGCTGGGCTAATGCTTTGTGTGTTAGAGTAACCATTGTTATATCAACCAATAGCTATTTATCCAGTGCCATACAATACAAGATACTGTGCTAAAAATGGTAGCAGACGCAGAGAAGTATATGATACATTCCTGCTCACATGGAGCTTGAAATCTCATGCAGAGCCAGGATGCATTTGCAGAACAGGTAAACCTACCTGACAGCCTGTGCGAAGGCCCAGACCAGCGCTGAAGGATGTGCCAGGGGATGGAGGAGGGGAGCACCCAGACAGTGAACAGCTTGAGGAAATGACAGCAAAAGAAGAAAGGTATAGCTTTTTCAAAGGTGATTGACCAGACAGGCCAGAGAATTCACATGGGCTGTTACATTAGAAGGGAATAGTGGGAAATGAGGCAAGAATAGAAAATTGAAACCAGTTGTACAGGGGGCTTAATGCCTGGCCGAGGAATGTGGGCTTTGTACTGTTTGAACTGGGCAACTCTTGAAGGGTTTGGGGCAAGGGAGTGACATGATGAAAAGGTATTTGGGAAGATTAATCCAACAGCTGTGTGCCAGACAGGCGGGAGAGGAGGCAGGAAGCAGCTGCTGTAGGTGATCTTCAATTGAGGGGCGTGTCGGTCTTGTTGGTTCTGGGTTTTCAAAGTAAAATAATTTTACATATATGTCAAAATTCCCTCATTTTTGGCCATGCGCCTCTAGTCCCAGCTACTCAAGGAGATTGAGGTGGGAGAATCACTTGAACCCAGGGGGCAGAGGTTGCAGTGAGTCGAGATCGTGCCACTGCACTCCGCCCTGGGTGACAGAGTGAGACTCGGTCTCAAAAAAAAAAAAAAAAAAAAAAAAAAATCCCTCATTTTTCCTTATGCCATATGAACTATCTGATGATATGATAGCTTTTATCAAGAAGTGTCCTTTCTTTATATAACATTTAAAAATAGTCCCTTTCTAGAAAAATTATTCACCCTTTTCTCCATTATTTTCTTGAGTAATAGTGATAAGCTAATAAAAAACCGACAAGGAAATAGCAAAAAAGTAGGAAATTATGAAAACAAGTGAGTGTTTTGCTAAGGAAATGTTTATTACTGTGGTTCTCATCATTATGAGTTAATTACAGACTCTCAGCAAATATCCCATTGTGAACTCAGAGGTGCAATATGTTTTATTTGAAAAAGTGAAATAGTGATTTCCTTTCCAGTATTCAGTTGCATTTCCTGCTATTTTAAGACTACTCAGTGGTGCCAATGTACTTTGACAACCAATTATCCCAGCATGTCTTTGCAGTGTATTTTAACTATAATGCTTTTTAAAAGCTTGAATTGCAAAAACAGAGTTTTATCTTAATTGATCAGATGTGCTTCTAGAATTGTCTGAATACTATTTGTGTAATATCTGAATAACTTAACTAATTTACATGAGCAGAAAAAAACACCTGTTGGAGTAACACACACAAAACTTCCTTCAAAGCTATCATTTATCATTTTTTTCCTCAGACTTTCTTTAATGTCTTGACTCTTACGAAAGGACGACATGTAGTCCCTGAGTTCTGGCCAAAAGAAAGAATAAGATGTCCCTTAGACCATCCCCGGGAACTCATAATCTGATTTCCTGAAGCCAATTGCCATCTGATTATTACCGTTACAGGCAATGCAAACCTCAGACTTTGCCCATATCATCGTATTCTGTCTGGTTCCATCTAAACTCTGCTTTCAAGAATGGCATGCCACCCACTCTATAAGCAAAAGGTGACTTTACCAAGTAGGAATTCTCCATGTTAATGTTGCCTTAAGCGCCTGTTAACTACAATGCATTGTTTAAAAGCTTACATCTGTGATTATTTCAGGCACAGGGCCATTGTTTAATTTACTTTGGTTTGATTTTTTTTTTCTCTCTGCCCTCCCAGTTGGCTTCTCCAGAAGAGTAAAGCCAGACAGTAGTTACTGCTTTGGAAAGAAAAGATAAGCCGAGCACTTTGGAATGCATTTTTCTAACACTCCTTCGCCAAGTGTTACATGACTGTATCAAATTTCTTTAGACTTTGATAATGAGAAACAGACAATGCCATAGAAAATACAACCAAGAGATTTGCGGTAATAGAGGATTTCAGAAATACACATGGTTCTAAATGGCTCTAAGATTATGTGCTTTAGAGTCCTCAATCTTTTATTTTTTTCATGTTTGAGTAGGTCCTATGGTTGATTATCAGGTTGATGAAGGGCAGAGGCCCTGTCTGCTGATTATAAATGTGCATGTGTGTAAAATTTTCACACATAATATAATATTTCAAAGTTATTTTTATGGGGGCTCAGGGGTCCCAGAACTTAAACAAAACTGCTAATCATTGGCTCCAAGAAATACTTAGAAGGAATCATAGTTTTTTTTAACATCATATGGAGTCATTTGCAGACTTTTGGGCTACAGATCACATTATGTTTATTTATTCAGCTGGCTTTGGAGATTTGAGCAATATTTGGAGGCACACAAGTCTTTGCCTTGCTTAATAAAAAGTATACTCAAAGGTATCGCTCCAGCATTTTTATACACAAAAGGTTCTCACAAGCAGGGGTTGATATCGAAAAAAATGTAATTTTGAAATTAAAAAGAAAGAAACTAAACAATCCTGGGGAAAAAATCATCCAGCATTATCTTTCTTAAGAAATCTTCAGCAGACCTTGTGTCCCTCGTGCTATAAAGCTTGAAAATACATTATTATCTTTTACAAGAACACTGTAAACTTTAACTTGCATTATTCTCTGTGATCATCTATGACACACAAGACCTGGCTCACCTTGTAAGAATAATCATTTAACACAGGATGTGTAATTTTCTTGGCATTATTAGTAGAGCTTTATGTCACGAAGTCAATTCAGTCTTTTCCATGAAAGAAGGTGGAATAAATATTTCATAGCTATGGCTTTTGAGGAACGTTCCGCCTTTCAGTCTTGAGACAGTCTTTCAACATGTGTGCCAATCAGAAGTCTTTAACAGATGTAAAATGCATCTTGTCTACTTGTCTTTGAAAAACATAAGGATCTCAAGATGCACCTGAAATATTCATTATGTGGACAATACTTCAAGCAGGGCTAGAACTTGCTGAGTGTTTCAACCAATACCTATTTGTTCAAGTTTTTTCTCTTTTTCTGTTTTTCCTTGTTCTTTCTTTATTCTTTCTATCTTTCAACATCCCTAATGCTTCTAAGTCCATGACTTGTCAAAATGGCTATAATATACCCAGATAAGTAAATTTATTGATAGCATTTAACATCTCAAACATTGTCTTTGATTTGGTTAGCTTCGTGACGGTTTAATGGAAGAACATATTTTGTACCATGAAAATATTTCTTTTACTTCCATTTTTCCTCTTTTGACCAACCTACCTCAGTTATTTTAAGTAATCACTTTATTGTGAAATTATCCTTTGTGTGAGTTTCTCTGTTAACATACAACTAGTATAGGATAATTTCACTGTCAGCAGGAAAACTCATTTGTGGAATTTTGCCACAGTGATTTTTGTATTCTTTGCTTTGAGTCTCCATGAGAAATATCCCCACAGATTGAACCCATGACCTCCTCTTCTGATCTATGCTCACCTCTTCAATATTGATTTGTCTTTGGCTTGGGTGGATACTGTTAAATTTTGTGTTAATATTTAAGATGTATTTTGTAGATACTGTCATTATTTGATAAGGTGTTACAAAGTAATGTCTCTTTAAAGCGTTTCTTAAAGACAAAATAGATATTTAATTAAGCTTAAAAAGGAGCAGGGTAATGTCTTTTAATTACGCAAACTTACACAACACACACACAATCACACACACACACTTTTCTACAAATCTGAAACTAGGGAGAACTGCATGTAAAAGAACTTAGGGTCATGAAAGGCCATAAACTAAAACCGTTTTCCCATATGCTACTATGTTTCTTATAAAATGCAATAGAACATTTACAATTCCTATAAATCATTTTATCTGATAACACACTAAAATATATTTTCAATTTCTCTTTCTATCTCTTATCAATACCACCATTTTCTTTTTTCTCACCCGAATCTAAGCCTTTAAACTTCATTAACAGAAATGCCTCCCTACAGAAAAAAATGTATCTCAAGCTTTGTCACAGAGCCAATTGCTATGAGAAGCAAGACAAAAAGGGGACAAAACAAAACATATTTTCAGGTCTTACCATGTGCCAGGCACTGTAGCAAATTTCTTTTCCATGTGTTCTCTCAGTAAAAAATGGAGTAAAAACGATGTGTTTTTCTAAATCGCTACTTCATTATATTATATATGAAACTGTATTATATTTCTTTTATTATTGTTCCTCAATTATTTTGATGACTAGACTATTACGTCCAGTTTACAGCAATAGAGCACTGTTCCCAGGGAATAAAACATATGAAACATGAAAAGTAACTCTAGGCCGGGCGCGGTGGCTCAAGCCTGTAATCCCAGCACTTTGGGAGGCTGAGACGGGCGGATCACGAGGTCAGGAGATCGAGACCATCCTGGCTAACAAGGTGAAACCCGGTCTCTACTAAAAAAAAAAAAAAAAAATGCAAAAAACTAGCCGGGCGAGCTGGCGGGCACCTGTAGTCCCAGCTACTGGGGAGGCTGAGGCGGGAGAATGGCATAAACCCAGGAGGCGGAGCTTGCAGTGAGCTGAGATCCGGCCACTGCACTCCAGCCTGGGCGACAGAGCGAGACTCCGTCTCAAACAAACAAACAAACAAACAAAAAACAAAAAAAGAAAGGTAACTCTAGTGGATTTAGTTTTTTATAAAATAGTCTGTCCCATAAGAAGTAAAGAATATCCTGGTTCTCACTGAAGTTATTGATGGACATAAATACAGGTACAAACAAGAGAAATTTAGCTCAGACATAAGAAAGAATGCTCACATGAATCATGTCTTTCACAAATCTGCATGAAAAATGTTAATAATTTGGGGGTGTTTTTATGAGAAACTAGGTAGCTATATTTGTGGGCTGATTTATATACATTCTTAACTTTTTTAAGTTCTACCTTAACCCTAATTTAATACTTGAAGAATTTGAAAGAATAGAGCTCAGAATAAAATTAACAGTTCAGTGAATATATTTATTTCACCAATGCAAAGATGAATTAGATGGCTTCTATGACAGGGTTTGTTCCTTTGTTTGTCTTTTTAGCCCAATATTCATACTTCTTCAAAGAACTGTAAGCAATGCATTTTTAACAAAATCACAATGACTCTGCTACTCTCATGAAGATTTATTAATACTGACTACTAAATAAAAATGTCAAAGACAGTAAATGTCATGCATAAAAGCATGAAGAAACGCTACATTGGTTTCAGGACAAATAGGAAATGTAATATACATTCTGCGTAGAAAATGCATTTCTAGTAAAGTTAGGTAAAAACAAATTATAGGCAAATAAGTTAATGGTTCTCATGATACCTGAATAAGAAGGCAAAATTGAAAGAAATTTGGGCTCTCTGCAATATACAAACAAGGCTGGCCCTGAGCAAGAGTGTCAAGTGAGCTACCTGCCCTTGACACTCGTCCTTGTGTACTCAGTTCCCTTAAGCCTTTTTCCTGGGTCCAGAGGTCTAAGGGTAATTCGCCACAGGCAAGAATCATTATTGCAGGTCCCCTCCTCATGAAAGTTTTTGTATGCTAACTTCCATCTTTTTATGGCAGTGATTCTTAAGCCTCTGGACTGTGGCTCACTTACAGATGTACACACCCCATTTCCGTTTTCCGAGGGAATACCCCATTTCCGTTTTCCGACTATTTCCATTTTCCGAGGGAAAAAGACCCCATAATAAAAAAATACTTTGGGATAAACAAAATAACAATCAACATATTATAATACAATACCAACATAGCACAGTCTATGATGAGTACATACAAAATCTAATGATCGTGTCACAAATATGTTAATTCATGTCAGTTTGCAACCAAAACATCAGTAATAACCACATGTGCCTTCCTAGATTTCAAGAACTCTAACAAGTTTCATGTGAACATGAATCTCAGGAGTACTGCAAGGCTCTCAGGCATGAGGTTGTAATCAAATGTCTTAGTGGAAGCCTGGCTTAAAGTTCTCAGTTAATTCTGGTAACACACTAATACTAGTTTATGAATAGTATCTTCCACCAACTCAGCAAATACTAGTGAGTATCCATTAACCTCTATGAAACTGCACATTATTCAACTGTAAGAAGCAAAGAACTACAAATTCTGTCCATCAGGTTGAACTTTGAATTTCTCCAGGAGTCTAAGGGGCATACTTTGCGTTTGAGGGATTTCAGCGTCAATGCACTGATCATGACCTGATGGAGTCAGAAGCTGTTCCCAGATGGAGATTTCATTTTCACCCTTGTTTACTTGGGTGCCAATGGCTACACACTTGAATAACCCAGGAGACAAAAAGAGAGAGAGAGAGAGAGAGAGAGAGAAAGCAAAAAAGAAAAAGAAGCCGGGCGCGGTGGCTCACGCCTGTAATCCCAGCACTTTGAGAGGCCGCGGCGGGCGGATCACGAGGTCAGGAGATCCAGACCATCCTGGCTAACACGGTGAAACCCCATCTCTACTAAAAATACAAAAAATTAGCCGGGCGTGGTGGCGGCGCCTGTAGTCCCAGCTACTCGGGAGGCTGAGGCAGGAGAATGGCAGGAACCCGGGAGGCGGAGCTTGCAGTGAGCTGAGATGGCGCCACTGCGGTCCGGCCTGGGCGACAGAGCAAAGACTCCATCTCAAAAAAAAAAAAAAAAAAAAAAAAAAAGACAGTTATGTCTCAGTAAGCCACAATGGTCTATCCGAATAATGATCTACCTTGCTATACAAAACATCTTATAATCAGAATTCGGTTAGACCACGAACTGGGAAACCGGTGCAGGTAACAACTAGAGGCGACAGCAAAGTTTTCAGTGGTCAAATGAGCTGAGATATGGATCAGGGCCCAATAAAATAGGGGAGTTCTGATAGGATAACAACAAGCTGATGGGTTAAACCGCCCGTGTAGTTTTGAACTGAGATCTTAGAGCCCTAATACTCCAGATGGGGAATCTAGATGCCCAGCAATTCCTTAACTAGAGCTTTGTGTGTTACATTGCTCTCACCCATTTAAGTCAGTGCTTTTCAGAGGGCACCCTCCTTTTCCCAAGACTCTGAATTATCAAAGCCAGATTAGCAAGCCGCATCTTTTTCTTTATTATTATTATACTTTAAGTTCCAGGGTACATGTGCACAGCGTGCAGGTTTGTTACATATGTATACATGTGCCATGTTGGTGTGCTGTACCCATTAACTCGTCATTTACATTAGGTATATCTCCTAATGCTATCCCTCCCCCCTCCCCGCACCCCACAACAGGCCCTGGTGTGTGATGTTCCCCTTCCTGTGTCCAAGTGTTCTCATTGTTCAATTCCCACCTATGAGTGAGAACATGCGGTGTTTGGTTTTCTGTTCTTGTGATAGTTTGCTGAGAATGATGGTTTCCAGCTGCATCCATGTCCCTACAAAGGACATGAACTCATCCTTTTTTATGGCCGCATAGTATTCCATGGTGTATATGTGCCACATTTTCTTAATCCACGCTGTCATTGATGGACATTTGGGTTGGTTCCAAGTCTTTGCTATTGTGAATAGTGCCGCAGTAAACATACATGTGCATGTGTCTTTATAGCAGCATGACTTATAATCCTTTGGGTATATACCGAGTAATGGGATGGCTGGGTCATATGGTATTTCTAGTTCTAGATCCTTGAGGCATCACCACACTGTCTTCCAAAATGGTTGAACTAGTTTACAGTCCCACCAACGGTGTAAAGGTGTTCCTATTTCTCCACATCCTCTGCAGCACCAGTTGTTTCCTGACTTTTTAAATGATTGCCATTCTAACTGGTGTGAGATGGTATCTCGTTGTGGTTTTGATTTGCATTTCTCTGATGGCTAGTGATGATGAGCATTTTTTCATGTATCTCTTAGCTGCATAAATGTCTTCTTTTGAGAACTGTCTGTTCATATCCTTTGCCCACTTTTTGATGGGTTTTTTTTTTTCTTGTAAATTTGTTTGAGTTCTTTGTAGGTTCTGGATATTAGCACTTTGTCTGATGAGTAGATTGCAAAAATTTCCTCCCATTCTGTAGGTTGCCTGTTCACTCTGCTGATAGTTTCTTTTGCTGTGCAGACTCTTTAGTTTAATTAGATCCCATTTGTCAATTTTGGCTTTTGTTGCCGTTGCTTTTGATGTTTTAGACATGAAGTTCTTACCCATGCCTATGTCCTGAATGGTATTGCCTAGGATTTCTTCTAGGGTTTTTATGCAAACCAAGTATTTCATTAATTGTTCTCCACTTGCTCTAGGGTGAGGTGATTCTATGGCTCAGATGAAGGCTCGGTGACACCTGCGTGTCTGAACATATCAATCCACCCTTACAAAGTAATATAAAGTGTGTTCTAATGTGAAATAACTATTGCTTATCTTGTTCTAATTTCCAGTTATATTATTCAAGTACTACTGGAGTCGATTTACAAGCATCTTTCACCGTTCTTTGGAGCTTACAGATAGAAAAAGTGTTTAATAAACTTCACCTGAGTAACAAGGCAAGCTGTTCTGGCTGTCGATTGCCAATACACTGTCTGGATATTAGCTTAGAGCACAGGATTTAGATCTTACTAGCTGTTGTGAACAGTTGTCATTGTATTAATAAATCTTTAAAGGAAAGCTAGTTCCTGGAGATTTTACATTTTATTTCCAGAAAAGCCAAGAACAAATGTGAATATGGCTAATAGCTATTTTTTCCTTCCTTCTTTCTTCTCCTTTTTCTTGTTGCCGATGATGATGGCCCTTCAGGGGACAAAGGGACAGAAGACACAAAATGCATTATTTGGAGTTGGTTTTAGACACCTTCAGTTTTCTGCTAAAAAGTTCTAGTCTGATTGACCCCGAATCCTCTTAGTGTTTGATCGTGGACACGCTGACAGTACCGTCATCCTCATGCCTACACGGAGGATGGCAAAGATGAGGGGTTGAAGGCTTGCTAAAGCACTTTCCTCATTGACAAAATTGGCAGTGACCTTAATCAGTGACTCTCTAAGCTTTTTAGCACTGACAGAAATAACCATTTTTTTCCACTCTGTCTATTTTCATCATAGATACTTTTTTCCTCTGATCTTCAGAAATGATACTCGTCCATAGGTTTGTAGAGCTTTAGAAATCTGATCACTGTACTCTTCTTCCATTTGTATTGTGATTCTTATCAAAATCCCCCAAATATATATTTTAGGAGACTTGATTGGAAAAAAATCTCAGAATATAGAAAAATGTCTATCTATGAACAGAAAAATTGGTCAGTTTAAGTCCATTTTAAATAATCAGTTTGGTTACCACTGTTTATAAACCTGTACAGAATACGAATGGCTCTAAATTGTATACTATATTCATTTTCTTTAAATCCATAGATCTTAGTTATTTTTCTAAATATTTGCAAGGGGTATGAAATTCCTGAAAGCTGAAAATGGTTTCTGCAAGGGAAAAGTTAACAGTAAATGACTATTTTAATTCACTTGATATTTGGAAACCATAATCTTGATTGCATGGCTAAACTCAATAGCACCCTTAAGTAATTATTCTCCATAAATTAACGTGCTATTTCTATCTTCTGTAATTTTCAAGAAATCAAGGCTGTTAACTATAAGCTATGGCTAAAATCACAGTGAATCTAGAAGTTTCTAACATCCTCCTGGTTAACTGTATGGTGATCCGTCGTGTCTAATTCCTAATTAGGATGGACTGAACAACCAAACCAACTGCTCCTCCACTCAGTTACTTAGTTTATCTAGATACTGCCTTGGTTTGTTTCTTTGGCATATAATTGCAAGTAATAAAAATCCTGTAGTTGTAAAAGAATGAGAAGTCACTGCGATTATATATTTACAATTTATAGCTTTTGAAATGATTATTTTTGTTATTTATTCTAATCTGTGAACCCTAGCCAGGCTAAGTCCTGAATCACTGCATGATGTTTAAGAGAGGCTGCTTTTCAGAAAAGAGAACAACAGCACTGATGTGTGTGTAGAATAACCGAACATCAGGCCAGCTCCATCACCCCACAAGTTTTTTTATTATCATTTTTTAATGTATCCAAGTCAACAAACAAGACAACCTCTTCTCAGTATTAACTCTGCCTGAGTTTTAAAGCATTCTGCGTTTGAACACAGCCTCCTCCATAAAACTTGTGTCTCTTGTCTTTCCTAACGCCACAGTCTTCAGAGACTCCTTCCTCTTCTCTGATTCCTTCCTCCCTCCTAGATGGGAGTCTGTCCATATCCACCCCCTTTATATTCTACACTGTCCCTTGGCAATCTCATCTAACCTCATTGCCTTAATGATCACTTTTCTGAGACTTGAAGTTTTGTTTTGTTTTGTTTTAAATCTCTGACCCTTGGACCACACTGATTCCCCTGCTACAGATCCCCCAGTAAACCTCTGCTTTTCATCATGCATTATTATAATCCTCTATATCAGTTTGTCTCCATAAGCTGGGAATTCCGTGAGGCCTGACCTCATATCCTTCTAATTTCACTGCTGGATTTCTGGGCCTAGCACAGTACCCAAATTATTACAAGTGACTTAATCGCTGTTCTCACAGTTTCACCTCAGTTCCAATCCCTCTGAAAAATTCCTTCAATCAAACTGAAACGCATCAAATTTCCCCTCCTGTTTCCATTATGTTCAAACTCTGTAACTTGGTCATTTTGTCCCCCATACATGGGCTGTTCCCCATTCAATCTTCCTGTCCCAGGCCCTGCCCACCACCTTGAAGACCATACCTATCCCCAGTCTCCATTTAGGCCCCACCTCCTCCAAAAATCACCACCTCTTCCAGTTAGAAGTCGCCTCTTCTGCCCCCCGACTCCCAGAACATTTGATTATACCTCCTTTATGATACTCACCAGTTTGGTATATTTATTACACGTCTTTGTTTGCTTAATTTCCTTGAAGAAAAAGTTTTACAATAGACAGCTACACATCTCCCGTATCACCTGGTACATGCAGAGATAGTAATTGCTTGTTACATGACAGAGCAAACCAGTTATCATTTTATAGTTCTGCAGAAAAATACATTAGGAAATAGGTGACGTATACTCTTACGATAAAAGTAATGTTTTATAGGATAGCAATTTTTCTATTTGTTCTGTTTTTCCAGGCTTGTACCACAGCCAATATCTCTGCTTGGCAACTCTAATGAACAAATTGCCACAAAAGTGAGACAGAACACACCTTTTTGGTAAGTAGCATATACATTTCTAAATCTGATGGTAAGCACAAGGCTAATGTTTATGCCTCCATTTTGTTTAAAATCCTATTGAATAAAAATTGTAGATGTTCTGGTATGTTTGCTTGGAGATAGAGGGAATTGAGGAAAAGTTTTCAAGAAAACTGTTATTTCTTCCAGACATTTGTATAAAACCTTTCAGTTTTGACACAATATTGAGGTAATTCCCTATATTTCTGGAAATAGTTTATATTTTAGGGGAAATTTTTTGGAAGCATAATATACATGCAGAAAATGTGGGAACCATGAGCACATAGCTTGTTGGATTTTTACAAAGGGAGCGCATCCCTTAACCAGGACCCGGTTAACAAACAGCGTATTCTCCACACGCCAAAAGGTATCTCCAGCCCCGAGCCCCTTCTAGTCACACCCCCTCCCACCTCCCTTCCCTCACCCCAGCATGGCTAACCAGGATCATGACTTCTAACACTGCAAATTTATTTCCCCTGCTTTTAAATGTTATATAAACAGAGGAACTATCTTTTTGAATGACTTAAAAAAGACGAAATTGAGAAAATGAACGAGAAGCCCAAGTGATCTTCTATTTATGTAACAGCTGTTTTGCCAGATGATTTGACAACTAATTGGCATTATCTCACCATTATTCTAAACCCCAGCAAACATCACCTGTTTTAATCGAGGGTCACTGCTGATTAAGCCTCTACTTGTGTTGTTCTCATATTTGTGCTTAATAAATTACAACTTGCCCAAGATCAGCAAAGGTATTCGTCACATCAAATGTTTACAGCAACTGCCTTTTATAATTAAAGCAAAAGATTTTCTTTTAGCATTGACTGATTAAATTGGTAATTAATATGGGATGAAGATTTTGCATGGTTTCTCAAAGCAACCAAGAAGAGAGAAGTAGATCAGCGAACAGCTTAATGACATGTTTCTTAAAGACTTTATTGTATTTAGCATAATAAATGACAAAATAGGATCACATTTCTTTATTTCAAGAAAGATAAATGCATTTCTAGTTATTTATTCCAGAGAAGGCCTTCCCAACAGCCTCCTGATTCCTGCTAATTTTTAGGCCTCTTCCTAAAAAATAGCAATTAAATCCTAACACTTTGAATGTTCCACTTAATATTAGGATTTCTACCTATCCTAAACTTCCAAAAAAAACTGTTGCTGACCAATTTTCTTATACTATTTTGAAATGTTAGGGTTCTAATCCTACATTATTAGTTTATATTTTAGGGTATCTGGTTCCTTTCGTAAAAATAATGTGTCATCTAAACCATTTCTTTACATTTAGTGTCATTATTAATCTGCAAATCACAGTGTGATATTTTATCTCATCTTACCTATTATATATTAATTCCCTGTTACCCAGAAGAACTTCTTGACTTTGCTCTTAAATTTCAGGAAACACTTCAGTTTAGAGGGATTTGCAGTCCTCTATATACCTATGTCACTTTACATATTCTTAAACATGTATTTAATTTATCTTTCATTATGTAAATCATGTATAAAAGAAAAGGATTTAAAGTAATAATTCCTACTCAGTTTTGTTGAAATTGATCTAGGAGGCTTCTAATTATTTTAAGGTTATGCATGTTATAAAGCAGTTAGTCAGCTGTAAAGTTAAAATTGGTATTCAGTAATTGAATTGTTTGTCCTATAAAGGATAAATGCTGAGGGGATGGATATCCCCTTCTCCATGATGTTTTCCACATTCCTGCCAGCATCTAAACATCGCATGTAACCACCCATAAATATATACAACTACTAGGTACCCACAAAAATTAAAAATTTAAATTTTTTAAACCAAGACCTTGAGATGCAGAGATTTTTATAAGCTTAACATTTACGGAGCGCACTGAGAATTTGCTTGATATTCTTCAGAACAGAGAGATGACCTAGTCACTGCATAATGGGATTTGTGTCTAAATTAGGAGAAAGTAAATACAATATCACAACAATGCTCAAAAAGTAATAAAAGTAATAAAATTGACGTTAAAATGCACAATTTGACAATATCACAACTTAAAAACATGTTGGAAATTACGGAAGTAGACACATGGAAATATTCCATTGAGCTATTAATGTGAAAAACAAGGAGTTTTTTCTGTAATAAAGACAAGGTCAATTCTACTTAAACACCACCAATAAACAACCACTGTTCTGTCTATCATGAAGGTTGGTTTTACCTACCCTTAACCTTCGTTGAAAGGTAATCATACAACGTGTGCTTTTCTGCTTCTGGCTTCTTTCGTTCAACGTGATGTTTTTCAGTTCCATGCCTGTTGTTGAGTATGACAGTAGTCATACATGTATTTTTTACTCTTGAATAGTATTTCATTGATTAATATGCCACAACTTTTTAATCATTCGCCTCCCGTACATTTGGGTTATTTCCAAGTTTTAGATACTATGAATCAAGCTGTCATGAACATTTTTGTAAAAGTCTTTCTGTGGACATATGTGTTCATTTCTCTTGGGATAATACCAAGGAGTAAAATTTCTGGTTAGCTTTTGACACACTGTCTAGCAGTATTTTCAAGCCTTTGTCCCATTTTACACTCTCACCAGAAATGTATGAGAGTTCCATTTGTCCCAAATAACAACTGGTGTTATTATTCTTCTTGGTTTTAGCTTTCTTGTGATCTCACTGTGGCTTTAAATTTACATTATCCTCATGACTAATGATGCATATTTTCATGTGCTTATTAGCCATTCATGAGTCTGCCTTTTTTGGAGTGTCTATTTGAGTCCTTTGCCCATTAGATATGCTTGTCTGACTTGCTTTTAAAATATCTTTTGGGTATTCAGGTATTTGCTTTTCGGATATTTGTCTTTAAAATATCTTTTGGGTAGACCTTTGTCAGATGTATTATGTCAGATGTATTATGAATATTTTCATTCAGTTAATGACTTACCTTATTTCTTAACAATGTCTTATGATAAATAGGCTTTTAAAAATTTTGATGACATTGATCAATATTTTTATTCTTGGTGCTTTCTGTATCCTCTCTAAAAAATATTTGCCAATACCAGGTTTGAAAATCCTTATAGTTTTGATGCAATTGGGTCTGTGATCTTGAATTAGTTTTTATGCATAGTGTGAAGTAGGGGTTGAGATGCATTTGTTTTTATATGTTCACACAATTATTTCAATACAGAAAAAAAAAAAAAAACTTCAAATTGAATAGCTTTGGAATTTTGGTGAAAGTTGATGGGTCATATGTGTCTATTTCTGAACTGTTTATTCTATTTTATTGATCTATTCTATTATCCCTATATCAATACCACACTAAGAACATTGTAGTCTTGAAATCAGGTGATATAAGTCCCAAATTTTATTCTTCTTTTTCATGAATTTTTCTAGCCATTTTAGATCTTTTACAATTCCATATATAGCTTAGAATCAACTAGTCATTTTCTACAAAAGAGCTTGTTGAGATTTTGATTGACGTTGCATTGAATCTCTAGTTCAATTTGAAGAAAAATGACTATTTTAACGATTTTGAGTCTTCTAATCCATGAATATGGTAACTCTCTCCTTTTATTTAGATATTTTTTAATATTTTGTATTTTTTAGTTTAGAACTCTCTAGTAGTTTTTTTATAGATTCTTTTGAATTTTTATGTAAACGGTCATTTTGTCTATGAATAAAGAGTTTGATTTCATCTTTTCCAAACTTTATGCCTTTTATGTCTTTCCCTTTACTTATTGTCCTATCTCAGACTCTCCGTACGATGTTGAATAGAAGTGGTGAGAACAATATGCCTCATTTCTGACCTCAGGAGAAGAAAAAATGTTCAATATTTTGTTATTAAGTATGATGTTAACTTCAGGCTTTTCATAGATGTTTTCTCAGACTAAGGAGGTTCCTTTTTATTCCTACTTTGTTAAGTGTGTTTTATAACGAAGGGGTGTTCAGTTTTGTCAAAAGCTTTCCTTCCTGCCTACATTGAAATGATTATATGGTCTTTCTTCCTTTTCTGAAATTTGGTGAATTAAATTGATTTTTTTAAGTGCTAAGTCCATCTTGCATTCCTGGGATAAAATCCTCATTTGCTCATGATGTATGGTTATTTTATGTAATCCTAGATCTGACTTGAGAGTGTTTTGTTAAAACTTATTTATGTCTATATTCAGGAGAAATACTGGTTTCTATATTTTCTTGAAATATTTTTGTCAAGTTTTATTACCAAGATGCTGTTGGTCTCATTAAATGAGTTGGAAGGTATTTAAATATTTCCTCCTTTTGTGTTTTCTTAAATAATTTGTGTAGATTTATATGTTTCATAAAATTTTTATAGAAACTCACCAGAGCATCCATGTAGGCTTAGAGTTATCTTGGTGGGGAGCTTTTTAATTGCAATTTAAATATATGTGTGTGTATATATATATAATATTTATATAGATATAAAGTTATTCAGGTTTTCTGCTTTTTGTGTTAATATTTATAGGGTTTTACTTTTTTTAAACTTTTATTTTAAGTTCAGGGACACATGTGCAGGTTTGTTACATAGATAAACTTGTGTCATGAGGGTTTGTTGTACAGATTATTTCATCACCCAGGTATTAAGCCCAGTATCCATTAGTTATTTTTCCTGATCCTCCCCCTCCTCCCACCCTCTGCCTTCTGATAGGCCCCGGTGTGTGTAGTTCCCCTCTATGTGTCGATGTGACAAACAGTGTCGTTCAATATACTTATTTTATTTAAGTTGTAAAGTGTATTTACACAAATGTTCATATTTCTTTATTATCCTTTGAATGTCTCTATGAATTGTGATCATATTCCCTCTTTCATTTTTGATATGGATTATTTGTATTTTCAGATTTCTTTCTTGATCAGTCTTGCTGGGTCCATTAGTTTTATTAGCCTTGGTGCCAGTATGAGAATGGACAGAGGCATTGAGGTGATACTGGGAGGAGGAGTTCAGACTTGTTCTTACTTCTGGAGCCTTTCTTCTCAGCTCCTCTAACAAACTTACTCATTTACATTTCAGCTCTCACCACCTGGCCTTATAAAAAACACATAGTATCAACGTTTGGATTTGTTGATTTTCTTTATTTTTTCTTAATTAATTACCTTAATTCCCGTATATTTACTATTTCCTTTCATTTTCTTACTTTGATTCTTATGTGATCTTCTTTTTCCAGATACTTAGGAGGTAATTAAAATTATTAGCTTTAAGTCTTACTTCTCTTCTAATATAAGGGTTTTTTTGTTTTGTTTTGTTTTTCCCCAGATGGAGTCTTGCTTTGTCACCCAGGCTGGAGTGCAGTGGCAAGATCTCGGCTCACTGCAGCCTCCACCTCCTGGGTTCAAGCGATTCTCCTGACTTGGTCTCCTGAGTAGCTGAGATCATGCCACCATGCCCAGCTAATGTTTGCATTTTTAGTAGAGATGGGGTTTCACCATGTTGGCGAGGCTGGTCTCAAACTCCTGACCTCAGGTGATCTGCCTTCCTCGGCCTCCCAGAGTGCTGGGGTTACAGGCATGAGCCACCGGGCCCAGCCTAATATACATATTTTAATGCTACAAATTTTCCTTGAATCTCTGCTTTAACTGCATTCCATAAATTTTTATTCATGGTGTTTTTATCATCATTTAACTCAAAATATCTTCTAATTTCTCTTACGATTTATTATTTCGTTATGCATTATTTCGAGGCATGTTGTTTTATTTCCAAATATTTGGGGATTTTCTCTATCTCCTATTCTTATTAATATGTAATTGAATTCCACTGTCATTGGAGAGATACTTTGTGAGGTTTCTGTCTTTGGAAATTTATTGAGACATTCTATTTTATAGCCCAGCATCAGCACAAGATCTATCTTGGCAAATGTTTTAAGTGCATTTGAAAGAAATGTATTCTCTGAAGTTACTGAGTATGGTGTGCGTGTGGTTTTTTGTTTTTGTGTTGGTTGGTTGGTTGGTTGGTTGGTTGGTTGGTTGGTTTTGTTTTGAGATGGCGTCTCATTCTGTCACCCAGGCTGAAGTGCAGTGGTACGATCTCGGCTCACTGCAACCTCCCCATCCCAGGTTCAAGCGATTCTCCGACCTCAGCCTCCAGAGTAGCTGGGACTACAGGCACGCACCACCAGGCCCAGCTAATTTTTGTATTTTTAGTAGAGACAGGGTTTCACTGGTCTCAATATCCTGACCTGGTGATCTGCCCACCTCGTCCTCCCAAAGTGCTGGGATTATAGGCGTGAGCCACTGAGCCCAGCCTAATTTTTATATTTTGATTAGAGATGGAGTTTTTCCATGCTGGCCAGGCTGGTCTCAAACTACTGACCTCAGGTGATCCACCTGCCTCGGCCTCCCAAAGTGCTGAGATTATGGGTGTGAACCACTGCACCCGGCCAAGTATGGTGTTTTATAAGTATCAATTTATTTAATCTGGTTGATCATGTGGTTGACATTTTCTTTATTCTAACAATTTTTTATCTACTTATTCTACAAAATACTGAGAAAAAAGTGTCAAAAATGTCTAACTATTAGTGTGATTTTTGTCAATTTCCCTTTTTTCTTCTGTCGACATTCGCTTCACCCATTTTTGAATCTCTGTTATTAGGTGCATACACACATACCTGTTGTTGGAGCTTGTTCTAAGTTCCTAATCAATGAAGACTTTTATTATTATAAAATGTCTCTCTTTCACTCTTACCACTCAGACTGGGTTGGCTTCAGCTTCTCTCCATCCTGCATGATAAAAGAGATAGAGAGATTAGCTCTCTGCCTCATAAAGAATAGCCAATGCCTGCTTGATCACATGGAATCTTGCCCTCCATTTGTACAACACAAGTCTTAGCCAAGGACCCAGAGAGACTCCATACAGACTTCTCCCCCTTTCTCCTATCCCTACCCTGCACCGCCCTCCTTTCTGGTACCCTACCAGGCACGTTCCAGATGCTACAGCAGCCCTGGTGGCTGATCTCCGCCTCCTCTGTTTAATGTTAACACAGTGCTCTACTTTGGCTCTACTTCTTTGCATGCAATCTGGAAACTGCCACAAGGCAGGGAGCCAGGACAAATATAGAGTTTCCTTTATGTGCTTCTCTTCTCTCAAAGATCCGTCCTGCACTGGCTGTTGTTCATCGCCTCCATACAGTTATTGTATATACTGTGTCCAGTTTTATTGTTGTTTAGGATGGGAGAACACATCCAGGGCCAGTTATTCCTTCATGGCCATGTGTTGAAGTGCTTCTGTTTGGTCCTGTTTTTAAATGATAGACAAAATAATTGCAGCAAGTCTCTGTTCGCATTTTGGTAGAGTAAAAAAAGGACATCTCATCATCTTCAAATCTAGCCAAATAAAATATCCACCAATCTCTCATAAATAAGACGGATATGTCTCCTGTTTGCCTAATGTAGTCCCAGTTAATGCCTATTATTAATTTCACTCTCAAAACTATCCTCACTTTTGTAATAAATGGCCTGGCTATCCTATTTATAAATAGTGATTTGTTAGAGAATCCTATAGTCTAAATTTACCTTCATTAGTCAATAGTTTTTCATATTCAGTTTATCTTTTCCAAATTTAATGTTGTTGTTTCTTCTTTAGGAACCTTTTTTTTTTTTTTTTTTTTTTTTTTTTTTACCAGTTTGTAAGTCTTCATACAACCTACCTCTTCATTCTCTAACACTCTGAAATAGGTTTTAAATGTAGTCAGAATGTGTCTTTGAGAAATAAACTGCACAACACAAACCATACTTTTATTAGAAAATTTCTTAGAGTAGGAAAAACACATCCCATTTATTCACAAATTTCTCCTTCTCAATAAGTCAAAAGACAACACATTGATCTTCCTCGCCTTAGTTGATGGAATTTCCTGCGTGGACTCTACGTTCAGAGCCTTGGCTTGGTACAAATATGCCAATGGACAGAGGCCTTAAAGTATTATTGAGGGGAGAAGTTCTTAATTCTGGAGCTTCTGTTCTCAGTTCCTCTGACAAACTTAGTGATTTACATTTCAGCTATCATTATCTGGCCTTATGAAAAACACATAATAACTTGAATATGCCCAAACATCCCACAGAAAAAGAAAATATGCCGAGAAAACTGTCCCATATTTCCTTGCCTTTGGAAAAGAATGAATTACTTCAGGAAAACAGCATTTGAAAGTAAATGTGGTATCTTTGGCTACAAATATGCCTTGTCTTCTTTATAAAGGTACGATGTCCTCTGGACTATATTTCTGGCCATACAGTCAATGCCTTGATAGCTTAGTAATCATGATATAAGACAAACGCTCTTGTTCGTTATTTATTTTCTTTGAATATACACCTAGTTAATGCAGACTGACAACTTGAATGGCTATCTAGTTATTTTTCAATTTCCAAGTTATATATCATATTGAGGCAGTAATAAATGTTGAACTTTCAAATCTTATGCAAATATGTTGTATTTCCATATATCTCATGTTTGCCAATTTATTACTTTTATGTTTTTATTTTGAAACTATTTATAACCTATTTAATGGCAGACTTGTACCTACCATGAAATATGGGGAACACCTTTCATTAAGTGGAAGGTTTTCTTTTATGATAGACCTTATAGAAGATTCAAGCTGTTAGTCAGAGGCACTTATTTTGAGAGAGTGGCAGCTTGGGTGCGGTAATACATTTCCTCTGTTTTAAAACATCCCAAAGAATGCTGTCAGCTCTAAGTTTCTATACCTAGTATCTACTAAATCAGATCAAGCCATTTTTACATAACGGTTGCAAATGTGTTTTTTTGAATGTTAAATCTGTTTCTATTTTTCAATCAATTTAAAATGTGTAGAAAAAGTGTTCTGATTGTATATTATCCAATTTTCATCAGCTGCCGGAAGGAAGTGCTGTGAAAATCTGTGATTTAAAACCCTTAAAACTTCTGCTTGAAATGCATGTTTTGTTAAGAACATTAGATATGCAAAGTATTTTGAACAGAATTTTGATGTCTTTATTAATAGCATTTAAAAGTTTTAGGATTTCAGATATTCATAGATTTTATTATCCTTGATTTGCAAGGTCATATATTTTAGGTCTTTATATTTCTCCTTTAGGAAATAATCGGAACCGTGAAGGAAACTGGTCAAAGAAAAATAAAGAAATAATTATATTATTAATAGCAATTTTATCGTTTCTCAGAGTTATTGGAAAGTATATTTTATATAAGATATATATGTATATATAACCACAAATATCAATAAATACTTACCTAAAACCCATTGTATATCAATCATTTGCCTGTGAGCTGTGTAACATACACAGGTCTTGCCTTCCAGGAGTTTGTGATCTAGTGAAATGTATAAAAATGTACATGTCAAAGGAGTGGCTTAAGTACTGTTGGATTTTAGAGGGGAAACAACTTTTTCTTCCTATAAGACTTTATGTCTGAAGCGGGATTTGAGTTGAATAAAGGTGATACATAATAGCAATGCATGACAAAAATAATACTGAATGACAAATTTAAATGCAATATTTTTTTATTAAATCTAAGCAACTTAGATTGGATATAAAAAAATAAGGGTGGAAGATACAAAATAATCCAATTACAGCAGATGCTTTTTTATAGCTATCTTTTGTTTCATACTAATTGAAAAATCAGAAGCAGAGAAACTCTGTTAATTAGTACTTTATTTAGTTTTTTTTAATATTTAGCTTTACCTCCTCTATGAGTCAGCATTCATGTTTATCCATATCAAGAGATTGCCAAAAAATTGTGACTTAAACATACAGGGATTGCTTTTCTCACTTATGGCAAATCCCCCAGCATCACAGCAGCTCCATGATGTCACTGGGGTTTCTTTCCAGCCCTTTAACCACCCACCCCTATGGTATTGAATCAAGTCCAAGACAGCACCTGGAGCTCCAGTCATCACATCTCTCTCCCAGGCCTACAGCAAGAGGAAGGAACAAAGAAGGGTGGGCCCTTCCTTGAAGAAGGCCTTAAGGAGGTACCACGTGCTGCTTTGCTTATACACCAGTGGCCAAGAGGTTGTCAAATAGCCGCGTCTACTGCATGGAGGCTGGAAAATGCAGTCTTCTAGATGGATGCAGATTGCCCAGACTGAAGACAGGGTTTGGTGGTAGTGTGGAAAGGAAGGAGCCTAGTGTAGGCGTATGGCTGTTTCTGTCATTCCTGCTAAACATGTTTAAGGTTCCTGATGCACGTTGTGGTGGTACTAATTTGAAATGAGACACCTGACATAAGGGCTGTTACTTACTGGGTGGATTTATGGTAGGCACCAGACATATCGTTCAGTCCTTAGGTAGGCTCCACACATTCTAGTTGTCTGCTCTGATGAAGATCATGAAAGAATTCACTGAAAATGACTGAACCTAGTTTGAGAATGATGGACATCTGGCTGTGTGTTTAACTTATATACAAGGCTGCATATCATTATATTTGGGTGAATGGTTGGGTAGGTATGTATATAGGTAACATATTGTATAATTGGGTTGATATAAAAATAGAGGGGGAAGGAAAGAAAATGAGGGGGGGGGCAGGAAAAGGAAGAGAAAAGAGAAGAGGGAGAAACGGAATTGGGAAAGTTCTTAGCAGTCCATCAAGGATAGTCTGGTCAAAATGTATGTCTGTGTCTTAACCTATTCTGCTCTTTAGTTTCATAGTGTAGTGCATCGTTCTACTCTGGGATGCTGTTTTGGTTATGACCTTTATTGTTTTTGGTAGTTGATTCTTTATTTCCACACTTGCAAATGCTGAGAGTTTACCTTAAGTAGTCCCAAATAAGCTTTTTTTCTAATATTTTATAATACGTTGTCTTCCTTATTTATTTCTTAATAAGATGAGGGCTCATCTGTCCATTCATTCATCTATTTATACATAGTCCTTCCATCCATCTATATACCTATCCATCTATCAAATCATCTATCCATCCATCCATCCCTTCATGCATGCGTGCATCCATCCATCCATCTGCCTACCTACGTGTCCACCTATCTACCTATCTGTGTGTCTACCTACCTACCTACCTACCTACCTACATACTTATCTTTGTATCTATCTATCTATCTATCTATCTATCTATCTATCTCTCTATCTATATTATGAATGCTCTTTGTCTATTGGTCTATGACCTAATCAGTGTTCCCTCTGTCCTTGGCAGGCTGCATTTCTCATCTAGTGGAAGGGTAGAGTTCTAGTCTATTCTCATTTCACAGTTACGAATCAACTCCTCACGTAGTTTCAGATGCAAGTGGGATTGCCACATTGGCAGCTCCTTGATACTGTGTGTGTTATCCCAGTAAATATCTCTCTGGCATAGAAGAGCAAGACTGTTCCTATCTGACAAGTCCACGTGCAGAAATATATGGGTCAACCTGCAGAAATCAACACAGTCAAGTGACATAAATTCAGAAGAATAATATTCAGTACCATTTGTATAATGAACTGCACAGGCAAAAAGAAAGAAAGTGGGAGGAGGGAGATAAAGTAGAGAGAGGGAGGGAGGAAGGAAGGAAGATGGAAAAAGAAATTCTCTGAGGAGTTTTCAGTGGAAGAAATTACCTCCAACCACATTTAAAATGTTTTCAATGACCTTCTTCACTGAATTTGAGCACTGGAAATTTCTCATTTCTCCCTGCAATAGATACAGTCTACTAAAAACTAGGTAGAACTGACAGAAGCAGTGAAGGAAAATTGTTACCAACTTAGAGAACAAGGTGCCCAGCTACTGACACTGCTCGTAATCTCATCTCATGGGAAAGCATTTAATATCTACAGTCACATTTAAATTTGAGAAGACATGGTTTTTAAAATTCATATATAGCAATAACAATAGTTAATGAGGTAAATTTTATTTTCTTCAAAATATCTTGTATCCCTCTAACTCATAGAACATTAGAGATCACTTTGGAGAAGCCCCAGATGTGACTTCTGTGATATTTAGAAAAGACCCTGAACTCTTGCTCCCTCTCATAAAATTAGTAGACACACTTGTGGCACTTCGTTGATTGCTCAGTCCAAAGTGATCTGTCAAATATTAGCACCTGCAAGCGTCATGCACATACAAAGTTAAGAAAAAAAAGTGTTTTTTTGAAACATGTTCGGATTGGATTTTAAAAATAAAATAAGTGAACTTCTTTTTAGTGTGTCGAAGTTAATTTTCCAAAATTCAACGCTTGCATAGTCAATGGGGATGGGATAAATATTATGGGATTTTCATTTGCATTGCCCTTCCTGTTCTCTGAAATAATTTATTATAATTTTCATGAGACTTCATAATATTATTCATTCACTTCATAATTGAAACGTTGTTAAACTCTGCCTCATGTTGATTCCTGACCTATCCCAGCCAAAGGCACCTTCCTCTACTCCTTCTCTCCTTTCTAACTAAGGAAGTTAGCAAGTTTGATATCCAGTGATAACCTACACAGATGATTGTGGTCTTATTGATTTATAAAACAAAAATGATACTGCTGGCTTCTTAGAAATATATAGTAGATTAATTGATAGGAAAAGTGTTTAAATATTTACATATGCAAATACGAACAATCAAATATGTAAATATCAATAACACATGCAAATAATAAATATGCAAATGTTAATTAACAAATATATGAATGTTAACCATTAAAAGTTGATACAGAAAAAGGTTTAGAAAAATAAAAGACATAGGGGAATTAAAGTGTGATTATCATTTCATCAGTTTATCATTTTGACTGATATATATTGTTAAAACATAGTGACAACTTATTGTATTCAAGTTTATTACCCAATTTTTAGTAACATAGTAAAAGTAGTGAACATGGTGATAGTGACAAGGTCATAGAATGCCAGAAAATTGTCAACAACTACAGTAGTCCCTGGCACTTTAGTAGGTGCTAAAAAAATATTGTTTGGTAAGCTCTATCTCTCCCACCCTTTGAAAACAGATGAGAAAAAAATATATAGACCCTTACTTTAGTTAAAAATTCATGTAAATTCACAAAGGAGTTCCAGTTCGCCTGGCAAATGACAAGCCCTTCTCCTTGTGACAAAATCAATAAAATCTACAAACCATATGTGCAGGGCTCCTCCTTTGACCAACTTCCAGTGCCAGACCCGGTGTCTCTAATAGAAGTCAGATCAGTTCTTCTGTTCCTGAAACATAACAGTCATGTTTTGGGTTTTATTTTTGGCTTATCATTCTGTTATTTGGCCCAAGTTCATTTGAGTATGTAATGAGAATAACTCATTGAGCTAATATATTATAAAATAGCCTTAGACTTGAAGCTAGAATTCTGGGGGAAATCCCAGGCATGAAAGTCTACCCCCGACCTCCACCACTCTGTCCATTTAGGGATAACTCAGCTCTACTTCGACTCCACATTCCCTGGAAGATTTATTCCCCGACCATCTGATTACAAGAATAGCACAATTTAGGATACTCTTCGGGAATGGAGATTGAAAAATCATTTAGAGGCAAGTATGATGAGTCAATCAATCATGTTACTTCTCACCAATTTTCTAAACCTAGCATCAATAAGAAGAAAGAAACTCAGTGAAAGTAATTCACAGGGACAAGTTAAAGAAAAAAGGAAGTTAAGGAGAATAGGTTAAAATAAGTAGTTCAGAAGACAGACAGAATGAACATGAATATATTTATTCATGTCTTCAAATGTTCATTTTGTCTGTCTTCAAATATCAGAAAAAAGTGATATTTGAAGTTAGAAAGAAAGGAGTTATATTTGTTGACCACATATTATGTACAAAGCATTATTCCAGGTCCTGAAATATATTTGAGATCTTGAAATTGATCTTTGTTTTTGACCCCCTTGGCTTATTTTGCTTTACTTTTATTAGCATTAGTAGCACATATTAAAACTGTCACAAGTCAATGAAATATGAGTGGGGCTGAGTATGTTTCCCGGAGACTTACAGAACTATGACAGAGACAATTCCAAAAACAAAAAATGCCAGATATTAACCCTTCGGTTGCCTGGGTTTTCTAACATTCACAGCCGAATGAAATGGTTGCAAAAATTGTAACAAGTAAGCTAAACAATGGATACATTTATCTCCTTACTGGGCATCTAGGCCGTAAAAATGGCCTACTTTTTAGTTTCAAACTTTTAATGACAGTTTTCTCAATTAGAATTATCTTCTGCATTATTCCTCACATTCATACAACTTCTGTGATTTTGTATATTTTTGATTGAGAGAAAAATATGCACACCGTTCAGAAAGTCAAACACTGCAGGGTGGAAATACTCGAGTGTAATTTCGAGTTAATTCTGGAAGGTCAAGGTTTTAGTAAAAAGAACATATGTTTTCAAGGGCTTCTGCAGTCCCCCCGTTGGCCTGCAGAGTTCGGCTGCGAGACCCTGGCTCTCCGGGCTGTGACTTCATTATGAGGAAAACCCTCTGTAGAGGGCATCTGCTCGACTCTACTAATACATTTTAAGGGAGATGCAGATCAAAATGAGAAGCAAATGGATTAATTATTCCTCTACACGGGAGCTGGGAATTCATTCATTACGTTTCTTCCTCATCACTTTGTGTACTCGTGGGCTTCTGCAGGAAGGAAATGTTAAATGAGAAATGAAAGGAGTGAGCCTTTATTTTCTCAGTGTTGGAACTGACATTTCAGTGTTCCAGAAGAGAGAACTGTTCTTAGCACTGGGGCCTGCACAGTCTGCCACATAGGCCCGCTTCTCAGAATTAGAGGGTGAAGACTGATATACAGGGGTGTCCATTCCCAAGTACATCATAGTTCAGCTGAGAAAACAAAAGAGCTGGGTTTTTAACCCTGACTTTGTCCCTCACTAGTTAGACTTCAGACACCGGGCATTGAAGACCTTCTTTATCAAATCAGAGGATAAAAACCAATTACTCCTAAGGTCTCCTCTAATTCTAAACTTTGTATTTCCATATAATTAATTCTAGGCTTTGACTGCTAGAAAGGGCTTCAGTAATAATTCCACAGTCCACTCATCTAGTTCAACACTTTCTTCTAAATTGGTCCAGTGGATTGAGTTTTGAACATTGGAAATGGGTGATGTAACCTGTAGTCACAAACATAGAAGTAATGACTTGTAATCATCAGATTAAGCTCTCAAGGTCTGATTAAGAGAAACAAGCCAACAGAGTAAGCAGTGATTTCAAAACAACCAGCAACGTCAAATTAGCAGCGGCCCCACCCTGGATAGAAAAATTTTTCAATTATAATTTTATTTTTTTAATATATAAATATTCCTGCAGATTGTCCGCATTCAAAGTAATGGCATGTTTTGTGTTTCATTTTGTTTTCAGAAGCAGTTGCGCTTATTAAATATTATCATTTTTTGCAATCAATCTTTTTTTTTTTTTTTTTTTTTTTTTGCTTCTTTAATAGCTGGTTTAGTTCATCTAACAATTCAAATGATGGGTAAAAAAGCTTATTTCTCTGACCAAATTGTAAACTCCCCAAGAGGAGAGACCAAGGAACTAATACCAAAGCATTGTGCTAAGAAGCTGTGTGGGTGCACACGTGTGTGTGTTTAGTCGAATTGAAGAGAGGTCCACCAACTCATTCAAATCACACATGCTAGCCATGCTTTACAAACTTAGTGAGGATACCCATAGTACTAGATACAATGTCACTGATCCAACTATTTTTATGTTGTTACGTATTTATAGCCCACCTCTTTTCACAAAGAATTGGAGGCAATATACAATTTTTTTTTTTTTCTTTGAGAAGGAATCTCACTCTGTTGCCTGGGCTGGAGTGCAGTGGCAAGATCTGGGCTCATTGCAAGCTCTGCCTCCTGGTTTACTTATGCCATTCTCCTGCCTCAGCCTCCTGAGTAGCTGGGGCTACAAGCACCCACCAAAACACCAGGCTAATTTTTTGTATTTTTAGTAGAGGTGGGGTTTCACTGTGTTAGCCAGGATGGTCTCGATCTCCTGACCTCGTGATCCGCCTGCCTCAGCCTCCCAAAGTGCTGGGATTCCAGGCGTGAGCCACCGCAATATACAATTTTTACATCCCACAGTGAAATAGGAGAATAGAAATATGCCAACCCTAAGATGAGTCTGGTTGCTGAACATCATGTTTTGTTTGAGCTTTCTGGTCGCCAGAAGAAAGAAATGGAAGCGTGTTCAGTTCAAGGTCCCCATTCATGAATGGGAGGCTGCATCCTGCTCCCTTGGGAAGTAACACGTCTTGATAAATACATTAAATAGTTGTGTTTCCCGGAAAAAACCCTGTGGAACAATTCTCATTATTTACACAGAGCTCTAGATGAAGTGATAGTTTTTTCATGGCATACTGATAAGTTTATCCGGCAATTGGACATCACATAGAACTTTCCATCCCAGATAACCAGTTTATGTGGCTAGCCTGGATAGTTCAAGATCTCCTGTCTTGAATATCTAGGAATAACGCATGCTAAACTGACTTGAATTACTAAGAATTTCCCCTTTATTTCTGAAATTTTTCTAACTTTAATTTTTATTAGAATAAATCTATATAATGTAAAATTTATTATTTTAACCATTTTAAGTATAAAATTCAGTGACATTAAGTACATTCACAATGTTGTGTAAATATCACCATTATTTCCTTAACATTTTCATCATCCCAGGTAGAAACTGTGCCCGTTAAACACTAACTTCCCATTCTCACTGTCCACAGCCCTGAGTAACCTCTATTCTACTTTCTGTCTCTGTGAATTTCTCTATTCTATGTACCTCATATAAAGTGGGATAATACAGTATTTGTCCTTTTGCGTCTGGCTTATTTAACAGCATAATGCTTTCAGGTTCATCCGTGTTGTAGCATGTATCAGAATTTTATCTCTTTCAATGGCTAGATAATATTCAATTTTATCCCTTTCTTTTGAAAAATATAATCTAATCTTTTCAGCCTTTAGATTTTTTCCCTGTTCCTTGAGTTGTCAAAATACTAGCAAAATAATCTAAAATAACATCTGCCTATCTCTTAAATAGTCCTACAATCAAACCATTGTCTCAGTTACTTTGCTGACCTCAAGGTTTTCCTTTAATACTATTCCTTTATCTATTATGGTTTGATTTGAGACTTTCATTGAAAGCAGTTTTCCCTATGGAAAATGTTTTCTTAATCTGTATAAAAATTTTTATAAAAATCTTATTGTTGTTTCTTCGTTTAACAAATTACAAACTTTCTAGATCTTGGTATCAAAGGGGCATCATGTGAAATATTTCTTAATTTTCTTCATTGATCAATATAATTGTCAAGTATTTTCACATTGCTTTTTGTATAATGTATAAGCATTACAAGTTGCATCTTTTTTCCCCTTGTCCTGAGCAGCTACTTGCTTCCTGAGAATGCCCACTAGCAATCATTGAAAACTTCTTGGTCAGTCCCACAGCCTAAGCAAAAACTCTACAAAGTTCAAAAACTTTGAAGAGATTCGTTTGTTTGTTTGTTTGTTTGTTTTGAGAGAGAGTCTAGTTCCATCACCAGGCTGGAGTGAAGTGACAGATGTCAGCTCACTGAAACCTCCCCCTCCCGGGTTCAAGCGATTCTCTTGCCTCAGTCTCCCGAGTGGCTGGGACTACAGGCATGCACCACCACACCCTGCTAATTTTTATACTTTCAGTAGAGACAAGGTTTCACCATGTTGGCCAGGATGGTTTTGATCTCTTGACCTCATGATCCACCCGCCTCGACCTCCCAAAGTGCTTGAATTACAGGCATAAACCATCACGCCTGGTTGAGATTCAAGATTTTAAGACCATTGACTAGAATTTAAACAACACAACCTCTACTTGAGCATGAAAAAAAATTACTCCCATAGCTACGTCTTCGTTTCATTTGACTCATATAAAAATAATGCATAGAGATCAAGATTTATATCAAATGACATCTTAAGATGAAACTATCAGTTCAAAAATTAAATATTTCAAAAATTAAATGCCACTTACGAGATACCTTTCTATTAGGTATACCTATATCTCATGACATGTTAACAAAATAATATGACGTATTTTCACTGGGCCATTCTTAGAGATAAAGCATTCAAAGAATAGACATAATTTTAAAAGCTAGTTCATCTTCTAAATGTGGATTTGAAAGTGCAGTCCCATACATGTGTTTTTAGGCAAGTCATCTCTTATATGAACATTTCAATAGGTAGATCAACCTGCTGGAAAAAGATCTGGTGGCATTTTCTCCTACAAGTTTTTTTGTTGTGGTTTGTCTTGTTTTTTGTTTGTTTGTTTGTTTGTTTGTTTGTTGAGACAGGGTCTCCTCCATCACTCAGGCTGGAGTGCAGTAGTGTGATCTCCACTCACTGCAACCTCCGCCTCCTGGGTTCAAACAATTCTCTCTCCTCAGCCTCCTGAGTAGCTGGGACTACAGGCGCGCACCACCATGCCCAGCTAACTTTTGTGTTTTCAGTAGACATGGGGTTTCACCATATTGGTCAGGCTGGTCTCGAATTCCCGACCTCAAGTAATCCGCCCACCTCAACCTCTGAAAGCGCTGGGATTACAGGCATGAGAGAGCCACTGTGCCCGGCCTCTACAACTTTTTCTTCATTAAGTTTTGCTAAAAATTTTGAAAGTAACTAGATATTAAATGAACTACAAATGTATTTTAGTTTTGAAGCAAACTTTTGAGATCAACATTGGTTCAATACATGAAAATCATTAATTAAATACGTTTAAATCACATGGATTCTTGGCATTTTCTCTGGATTCTCTATTTCACCCAGTGTTAATAATTTATATGTATTCTATATATCTAATTTATATATGATACAAATCAAGTATGTCATGCACATGCACTTAGTATTCAGCTATACATTACCATCCTTCAGAAAAATCTCTTAGGTTTGTTTCTAACTTCATATGCCTTCATTTCATATTCAAACTAAAACTTAAAAGTAATTTTAAAAATTTGGTTTAAAAATCTTACATCGTTACTGGTTTAATTTTGATATTACACCTTACTAATAAACTTTGGGTTAATGATCAGTTTTAATTCAGTTTAATTCAGTTTTAATTCAGTGATATTTCTAAATTGGGTAATGAATATCTGACATTATTCCTAGTGCCTGACACCTGCTTGAATGTCCTTTACCATGAGGAAAGTTTTCCATTGAGCCAACATAAATAAAATCTGGAAGCTGGAGAAAATAGCTACCTTGACGAAACTTGGCTCGTAAGAACCCAGCAAATACTTTAAATGCATTCCTGTTTTATTTCATGAGTTCTTCTACAGTGTACTTTAAAAAGTTTTTCTTCCTGCTCACCTTATTTCCCCTAAGTGCCAGTCTAACAGACCGATTATAATGGGCAGTTGAAACACTAGGGAAAAAATGTCCTTTCTGAACCCCAGATTCTAAGCTTTAGTTACTGGTCGGGTCTTCCCAAATTAAATGGCTACCTTTACATGTACTTGTGTGATTAAAAAAAAAAAAAATAGGATATTTTACAGCCAGAACTTAAACTTATAGTGTATGCATTAATAAGCAAATGTATTTACTGTACTGTTAATGTAAGCTTAATGATAGACTTGACAAAATACATTAGATTTATAATGACCATTTCCAATTTCTCTTTATTAGGAAATTAGTGATAGCATTAATCTATTAGTAGGTGGTTCCAGGACTATTCTGGTTCTCTTTTTTCCCATTTAGTTCTCTTCATTCTCTTTCTTTCTCCGTGCCTCTCTATGCAATCTTCACTGGAATGAATGTTCCCTTGAATCATGCTTTAAATCCTGGCTGCAACCGCAACTGCTTAACGTATTTCCAAGGGCAATTGCCTTCTCCCGACATTCTTCACTACAAAATTTTAAGTTCAGCGCTTCATCTCTGAGAACAGTGTCTCTCTTGTGCACACTCTCGGATCAGCCTCTCGGACTCCAGGATACACGGGATAATTTTATATGCCCTGGCTTTTTAAAGATGAGATGCAGCTTCAAAATGGGGAACCACCTAGAATAGCCTTTACGATACAAAAATCTTAAATTCAAATCACTCTTCCTCCTTTAAACTATCGAGCATATTCCCTCGATTAAAGGACCTCAAGGATTTAACTTTTAGCTATTTCATGCCTACAATATATGCACTATATATGTACACATGAAAAAAACGCAAGCAATAAAAATCATACACAATAATCCTAAACAGCTTCCCATATGAGGCTCAATTTTATTTTATTTTATTTTATTTTATTTTATTCAATTCTATTCTATTTTATTGTTTGATTTTTTGAAACAGAGTCTCGCTCTGTCGCCCGGGCTGGAGTGCGGTGGAGTGATCTCAGCTCACTGCAACCTCTGCCTCCCGGGTTTAAGCGATTCTCGTGCCTCAGCCCCACAAGTAGCTGGAATTACAGGTGCCCGCCACCACGCCAGGCTAATTTTTGTATTTTTAGTAGAGCTGGGGGTTTCTCCATGTTGGCCATGCTGGTCTTGAACTCTTGACCTCAAGTGATCCACCCGCTTCAGCCTCCCAAAGTGCTAGGTTTACAGGCATGAGCCACTGTGCCTGACCAAGCTCAATTTTAGTTTGTCATTTCCCAACCTGCACTCTGATAGACCCTAGGCTTGTAAGTAAATGTTTAAATAGCCCATGAAAAGAACAAATTCATATCAGATTAAATTCACTATCTGTATTAGTCAGCGTTTTCTAGAGAAACATAACCAATAGAAATATATGTATATATACACACATATATATATGCCTCTGTGTGTGTGTGTGTGTGTGTGTGTGGAGAGAGACAGAGAGACTTAGAGGAATAGGCTCATGTGATTACGGAGGCTGGGAAGTCCCACAGTCTGACATCTGCAAACTGGAGAAAGCAGGAAAGCCGGTGGTATGATTCAGTCTGAAGGCCTGGGGCCAGGGGTCCGTTGGAGGAGAGGGAACAGTGTAAGACACAGTTCTAGTCTGAAGGCCTGAGAACCAGGAATGCCGATGTCCGAGAGCAGGAGATGTGTGTTCTAGCTCAGACAGAAGAAAATTCACTTTTCCTCCACCTTTTTGTTCTATTTGGGCCCTCAAGAGATTAGTCGATGCCCACCCTCACTGGGGAGGGGATCTTCCTTTGTCAGTTCACCGATTCAAATGATCTCTTCCAGAAACACCCTCCCAGACATGCTGAGGATACTGTTTCACTAGCTGCCTGGGCATCCCTTAGCCCACTGAAGTTGACTGACACATTAAATTAACCATCACGCTACACTTAGGTGGTGATATGGTTTGCATATTTGTCCCCTCCAAATCTCACGTTGAAGCATAATGCCCAGTGTTGGAGGTGGGGCCCGGTGGGGGATACTGGATCACAGGGCGGATCCCTCATGAAGGGCTTAGCGCCATATCCTTGGTGATGCAGGCATTCATGTGGGATCCGGTTGTTTAAAAGTGTGTGGCACTCCCATTCCCAGCTATCTTGCTTCCACTCTCACCATGTGACATGCTGGCTCCCCATTCCCTTCTGCTATGATTTGAAGCTGCCTGAGGACCTCACCAGAAGCAGATGCTGGCACCACCCTGCCCATATAGCCTGCAGACCTGTAAGCAGAAATAAAACCCTTTTTCTTTATAAATTTCCCAGCCTCACATATTCCTTTACAGCAATGCAAGAACAGCCTAACACACACGGTACGCGTTTTGAGGCTGTTTTTGGCATACAATCAATACTATTCAATGGTCGTGGTAGTGGTGGTAGAGAAGAGGTGTGAACAATTTAATTGAATGGGCAATAATTATAAATTCTCAAATTAGTGAGGTTCTTCGTGACTGCTCTTGCTTTGAACAGCAAAGATACAGAAAACTATAATCCTTGGAACTGTGCCTTCCATTGTAATATTTTCTGGTTGCATTTTGGGAAGAGTGCGGAAATCCTAACTTCCTCCACTGTTGATGGAATCTATGCATATAAATGTTAAAACTATATCGCAGTATTAAATAATTTGCTTTTATTTTTCTTCTTCATTATTTTAATTAATTGGGATCTTCCTTATAAGCCAAAAATCTGAATTCCACTAGCTCTTAATGAATGATACAGAAAAATATAATTTCTCCGTGAACATTAGGTTGATTGGAAAATGTCATCCTCTGACCTACTCAGCCTTGCTAATCAAGAGAAGTCTTCAGAGGGACTAACAGTTAGATTAAGCAGGCTACAATCCATCAGCCACCCCCTTTATTTGTTTAAATTACAGTTTATGTCAGGTATGAGGTTCAGTGTATCTGAGGAAAGCCATGCCAACATGGTTGAGAGCGTATATAGTCATGTCTCTGGTAATTGGATAGTGCGCTGTTTCACCTTAAGCTGTTTTGAATTAATGCAAGACATCAGCCGCCAGCTTTAGGTGGTTTAATTATCAGAATTGTCACATTTTAGTTATCAGCCCAAGGGGTGCATACTGGGGTTGATTGTGAACATGTGGTACTACCTGATACAGGTTACCTGATGGCCAGATGTGGGTCACTTCAGGAACAGACTTAATTTAAAGGAGTACTGTCTTGATTCAGAAATATTTATAAATAGGAATCTGGCTTTCAAAGAAAAAAAAAAAGACTACTAAAATACAAAGCTGCTCAGCTGAAAGAAGAAAAAAATAGATCCCTTACTATCTTAGCTTTATATATAGGAATTATGCTACTATTAAAAGGTTTCTAAATGTCAATATTCATTGTGGGCTTTTAAAAAAATTTTTGCACTTAAGATTATTAAAATCAAGCAATTTATTCTAACGTGTTAGACTAAACTGCGCCCCCACTCTATTATTAGAATGAAATCACTTCTTATCAGAAGTGTCTATTATAAAGCAAGTAGAGTATAGTCTTGTTCATTATTTTTACTTAAAGGGGCCTCAAGCATTTATATGGAAAATCATTAGTGTCTGTAGGGTGGGTGAGGTTTTTGGCTCTGTGTGTTTAACTGCACTTTTACTGAAATATTTTAGTGGGTTGTTCAACTACAGAGCACAGCATCCCAATGACCATCACAGTGCCCTAAATTCTATTGTTTTCCTGGATGCTATTGCTTTCCTGAAGCATCAGTAAAAATAATGGAACTAATTCTTCTGAATCACTGCACTCTTATCCCAGTTCAGTTCTAATAGTATTGACTACGATCTAAGCATTTTTGCTTCACTCAACACAGCTCTTAAAGGGCTTTTCCTTTTGCAGGCATACTCTCTGTGGGTGGTCAATACCCTTATGAAATTGTCAGACTTGAAAGTAAGATGGATTGTTACTGGAACATTAAGTAGGACAGAGAGCAGATGAAATTTAAATACAAAGTTGCAGCTGTTCATAAGCTCAAAAACTTGAATTAGTTCAGCCGAACTGCTAAATTCCAATAAGAAACAAACTGAGGACTTAGCTACTTGTTCCCTAATAGGAGGAAAATGCATCTAAAATATACATTGAAGCCTTGTCATCTTAAGAAATCAACATTTGCACTAAATTATTCCCTCCCTGAACCACCCATTTAATATTTACAAATCCAGATGGTCTTTCCTACCACTGAGCACCTGCCATCTCTGCGGTTTTTGATACCACGATCCCCTGCTTCACAACCTCTTCCTTGGCTTCTCTTAGCCAGTCTAATACCTTTCTTATTTTCTCTTTCTTTCTCTCCTTTCTTGCTTCTATTTCTACCAGTTCTCTTCAGATCAAATTCTCAGACTTTCTACCCTTGCTCTATTTTTCTTTCTTTATCTGCTTCCTTAGATTGCTCATCTACTCTTGCCATGTCAACTATCACCTATGTGCTCATTATTAAACCTGCAGTTTCAGCCCATGCCTTTATCCTTCATTTATTTCCAGTTGTTCACAGAATATGTCCAATCAGGTGGTCATGTTTGTAAAGTCAAATCTAGTGTATGTGATGATCAAAAATGAATCCTTTGTCTAACTTTTTGTTATGATCTGAATGTGTTCCCACCAAAATTCAGGTGTTGCCAATGTGATAGTGTGTGGGAAAGGAGAGAGGTTGTTTAAGAGGTGATTAAGTCATTAAGCCATGAGGACTCCTTCCTCGTGTATAGGATTAGGTACCCTTCAAAAAGGACTTAACAGAGGAAATTCGACCTTCTTACCCTTTGGCATTCTGCCATGTGAGGACATAGCATTTGTCCAGGATAGACTGGACACTCACCAGACACCACACCTGCCAATGCCTTGATCTTGGACTTCCCAGCATCCAAAACTATGAAAAATAAATTCCTAGTCTTTGCAAATTGCATAGTTTGTGGGATTTTGTTGTTGCAGCCCAACACAGGCTAAGACACTTCCTATTTCAATGAATGTCTCCTATGTTACCTTGCTTCTATGAATTGCATATTTTGAAGTTAATTTTATTGCATCTCTCTCCCATCCCACACTCAGGTAGCCACTGAGTCCTAGTATACACGCTTCGCAAAGTTTCAGGTTTATTTCTCCTTCTCGTGTCATATTGTGGTTACTCTAATTTACCATCGTGACTTTACTTCTTATTTTAATAGTTAACTACCTAGTTTCTCAGTGTCACCATTTTATTTCATGGTGGTTATACAATAGAGTCATTTTCACTATGTATTCCATTTGTTAAAAATCTATATTCGCTTCTTTTGCATATTTGAATAAATTTCAAAGTTTCAACCCCACATTAAGGGTCCCTATGAACTAGTCCCAGTTTACTTTGTCGATCTTGGGACATTCTTGATGTATTCTAAGAGGAATGGTTTCTTGCCTCTGAGAGCACTCCTAGCCACCTTGGCCCCTCACATGCTCCTGTTCACTCCTAGTCTTGTCTCTCTCTTTTTCTGCTAAATCCTACACATCTTTAATACTCAGCTCAAAATTTTCCCTCTCCGATGAAGTCTGTCTGAATTAACATGAGCCCACGGTGGTTTTTCTCATGTTCTGAATGACCTCTGAATGGCACATACAGGCTGAAACTCTACATTATATAGGTTGCTTCCAAATTGTTTTCTAATTTATCATGAATATATGAATTTCCTCTCAAACAAGATTTAACATTCCAGAAGAGGAAGAACTGTGAATTGTACCATTTTAAACGTGTGAATTCTACCATTGAATTTAAAAATAACTATTCCTAGTTTCTGGGATGTTTCCCCAATTCAGTTATTTCTAATCCCTGTGTGAGTATCAGAGGAACTAGGTCTTTAATGGCATAATCAGATCCCGTGTCAAATAAATGACATTAAGAGTGTCATTAATATAATTCCGTATTCCCAGAGATGTTCTGGAAGGTTTATATGTATTCTCATTTATTATAAATACATTGAAGCATGCTTAAATGAAAAAGACTGAATAAAAATGAATTTAAATGACGAAAACGGTGTTCCATAAATGTAAGAATTAATGTCTACATTCTCATGTAACTTCAAGCAAAAATACAGAACAAGTGGGGTTCTACTGTCGAACCCACACTCTGAACTTGTTTTGCATTATTCCACCCACTAAAATTATAAACCTTTGGAATAGACCTGAACGTTAATTATTATAATGTTAAGGTTATGATAATATAGATAATAAATTAGAGTCATCTAAGACACATTTCAAAAATACAGAGGCAGGCATCTCTGCCTCCACTTTCCCCACCCTCCACCCCCCAACCATTTCTCTTAGGATGCATCCAGTATTTTGTGGTTTCCAAATTAGGTATCAATAAATGCAAAGATTTTTGCTTCTGCAATATCATCTGTGTAATATAAAATTCATTGACATTTATATTTGTGCTTTTATGAAACTACTAATCCCAAATGAAATGTTCTCGTGAATATGCAAGGAAAATGCTTTTGTTAGTATTTGGTCCTGTTTCTACATTTGATTTGTATTTGTTTTTTAAATGATTAATCAGAATAAGAGAGCACAGCTGTAGGTTAAAATGTTTTAGCAACACAAGACAGTCCCACACTATACAGAGCCATCCCGATATTTTACCAAAGCCTTTGAAATAATTTGTAATTTTTTCTATCCATTTAAAATATGTATATTTTAGAGAACTGTACACTTAGAAAAGCATTTTTATTGCTAATAAAACTACCAATAAACAAACATCAAACATAAGATGTTGTGTTTCATATGTAGGAGGGAAAAAACAGGCTTGATTAATCCTGTCTACATTTTTGAAAAGTTGAAAAAAAAAATTGAGTTCTAGCAGGTAAAAAGAAAACACAGTTTTGAAACTAAACACCTGCAAAGAGAATGTCACCAACTATGAGTTTCTTATGTTTTTGGATAAGGAGCTGGTCTTAGTTAATAGGATATGAGGCAACGATGACGTTACTAATTTCAGAGTTCCTAAACAGTAACACTATGCTTTAACTTAAGCCTATGATCTGGTCATCATTACCAGTAATAATGTAATGAGTAACGGCACTTTCTACCGTAATTACATGAGGGCTAGGGAGAAAAGTAAGAGCGTGAAGGTCACTCTAATTCTCTCGAACCTTGTGCCATGGAGACCTACCTGTGATGCTCAGACTTCCCACAGAGATAGTCTCATTTACAGGCCTGGCATGACTGGCTTCACCAAAATCGTTCTCCATTATTTGTTGGCAGCTGATAAACCTATCAAAAGGTAACCAATAAGTAAGAACTTATTTGAAGAGTGACATTATCTTACTACTGTCAGGGAGTATGAGCAAAACAGCCAACAGTTTATCGTATTTACAAAGAGAAGAAGTGATTGGAAGTAGAACTTTTTCTTTTTTTAAGGTCAGAATCCTTCATCCAAAGCTGCAGAAGATTTGATGTCTTGTAAATGGTCAATTTTATCTGAGATCTGGTTAGGGGCTTTGCCAAGTCAACGGTGTCCAAGTCAGCGGCAGAAAAAAAAAAGGGAAATTAGAACTTTCTCCAGCTTACGATAGAATGATATGTCAGAATTCACGGATGCCACAGAGTAGGTGTCTGAGCGTGATTTGTATCCAGTTATGGCTGTCACTGGTTGTAATGCATGCATATTTATGCACACAGTGTGCAAACAAGGGCTAATGTTTATAAACATGAGAAATATTAGAAAATTCATTAATTAGGGTCATTTGTACAATTCCATTGTCAACTTTAATCACTTGTTTCGATTGATGTCTCCTTTGGAAAGTCAATCCGCCATAGTTATTTATTTATTCAGCAAGAATATTGTGTAGGGCTATCTTCTGCTTGACCTATAATGTTATTTCTAATAACATTCATTCATTTCATTCTAATAAGCAGAAGGTTAAGTTTAACACATTAACATATGCAGTTAAATTAATAAATACATATTAACTGTTGGATTTCATCCCCGTCAGTGGAAATAATGTGTTTGTATTGTGTAAGTATGTGTCTGTTGACTAATTTTTATCTTTTAGCGAGGCCCTAAACAAAATCAGTATTTTTGGCAAATTGAAACATCTATAAAGGCTTAGGTCATTCCATGAGGCAAATAATAAGTTTCCTTCTGAATCAAACTATATAAGAGATCCTAATTAACTTATCATTAGCTATTCCATTAATAAACATTATCTCAGCACACACGGTTACACAGAAGATCTAAGCACCCTCATTCAGTACACACTCACTCTCCTAGTCCCCCAGTTTTTCCATCTTTCCATCTTTTCTATACAACTTTCTATCTGGCTGATTTTTTTTTTTTTTTTTTTTTTTGGAGACAGGATCTTGCTCTGTTGCCCAGACTGGAGGGCAGTAGTACAGTCATAGCTCACTGAAGTCTTGAACTCCCAGGCTCAAACAAACAGTCCTCTCTTCTCAGCCTCTTGAGTAGCTGGGACTACAGGCATGCCACCACGACATCCAGCTAATTTTTAAAATTTTTATAGAGACAAGGTCTCACTATGTTGCCAGAGGGGTCTCAAATGACTCCTGGCCTCAAGTGATCCTCCTGCCTTAGCCGTCCAAAGTGCCGGGATTACAGGTGTGAGCTATTGTACCCAGCCTGATTGTATTCTTTATATAAACCTTTCCGCTGCACCATGCCTGCCTCAAAGTTTATTTTAATTGTGTCTCCATTGGCAAGAGTCTGTTACATACCCAAGCTTTCTGTGACTGTTTAAATGTAGTTGTTTTTCTTCATAGAACAGACTCACTTCCTGACATTCCCACTGCTAATTTGCTTTCTCTACTGTTATTCCTACTGTGTCTAAAACGTAAGCACTCTGTTTAAAGAGCATAACCTTTAATAGGCTTTCCTCCCCACTCCACTTACTGTCAGGTTCTGAATCAAGGGAAAGTGGGTATCCATGGAAGAGAGCAGGCCTTGGGCTTAGGGACAGTGGGTGAGTGATTTGTTGGGAAGCGAATGAATAAATAGTCTTTTTCCCCCAATCTAAAAACTAGATAATTTGTTCAAGATTTTTTTTTCATTTCTATAAAAATGACCTTAAGTAAGTCACTTAATCCTTCTAGACCTCCATTCTGTTGCCTATGAAATGAAAGTGTTCAATAAGCTCATCATGATGGTCCCTTTTAAAATTAAAATTTGTGATTCTGAGATACCATGCAAGGGACTTTTAAAAGAACTGAAAAGTTTTACTGAAGTTAAGAACAATGTTCTCAAAGACATCCTGGTATTTCTTGTAATTAAAATTTAGCGTTTGCTCTTCATCCTGAAAGGTGACAGCACCAGCTTTCCCCAGATGCATCTCAAAGCCAGGTGGGAAAATAGTAAGAGTGAACCATCCAAAGCCATGGTACACGCTAAATGCACACACATGAGAAATGAGGATTCTCACAAAAAGTGGAGGCATGCATTGACCACTGGGGTGTATTTGATGAGAGTGGAAGACCAGGGCTTCTGACCTCCAGCTCCCTTCTCTTCACTGACACAGCAGTGGGCTTGGGTGTTCCGAAGGAACGCTGTCTCTCAGTAGACACCAGCTTACCAGGCCCTCAGCCAGCCCCACCCAGATGCTCCAGCTGTTCCTCCTCCACACAGCTGGGCTCTGACTCATCCCAGGAGGCCTTGCCTGGTAGAAAGAATCTGCAGCATCACAGACCTCTTACAGGGTGAGAGCCCAGTTTAAACCCCAAAATATGTCTCCACACTGGGGGAGACCTTCTTCCTGGAAGTCACCTTTCAGAAACTGAAATTCTGTTGCCCACCTTGTGCAGCCTTTGTTACCCATCCTAGCCCTGGAAAAGAACTCCTTCTCTTCACCCTGACATTCCCTTCCTGAAAAGGTTCGATTCCTCCATAGGGATTCACTTTAGCCCAATTGTTCCTTCTTCCCTTCAACTTACCAGCTCCCAAACTGGCTATTTTTCACTAGTTCTACCCCCGGATCTGTAGCCTAGCATTTCAAACAAATTATTCAGCACATGAATTCAGCATTTCAAACAAATTATTTTGGCACAAATGAAGGGGTTAGTGGAATGGGTCTTATTGGTATCTTCCAGTATTCAGCCCATTTTTTATCCATAGCTCATTGATTTCAGCTTTGACGCAGATATAAAGACATACTAAAGAGCGTGAAATGTGTTATTAGTCAAAAGAAGAGCTCCTCCATCATTCTTCTTGGCTAAGTGTATCCAGGAATACGTTTACAAGTGACTATCCAATTCGTCTCTTCTGAACTAATTTCATACTAACTAAAAGGTAAAACATTGTTCCATTTTTAAACTTGGCATTCTTATGATACTGACTTTACGTTAAAATTTAGAAGCATCTTAGTTTTCTTACAGCTTTGCAAGAATAAGATTCATAACTTTGATCAAAGTTTTTGATTCAAAAACCTTATCATCTGCATCTAAATCTGAAAGTTAGAGATCACTGGAAATACTGAACTTTATCTTCTTCAATTTCAAGTGTTTGAGGAAACACTATTGGGCAAGGACAGTTTTTATGCTGGCCAATGATAGTGACACACTTGTGTAAACAATGTATTAACTGTATTAATGTTGGCATCTTCTAATGCCTTCAGCGTTATGTGATCAATAAATTTATTCATTCTTTCTTCCCCTTCTTTTCTTTTCTTATTCTAAACTTATGTGGTCATGCTTCCATCAGAAATTGGCTTAAAAGACTTGCTCTGCCCTTATTCACTCATTAAATATCAAAATCCTCACCAAAACTGCAGTCGCATTAGAGCAATGTTAAGAGCCATATGACTCACCAACAATTCTATTTCCCTATTTCTCTAACGACTGCAGTCAGTGACGTAGGTGCCATTAGAAATTCTCTCTTCATCTGCTGTAGGCTGATACGATCAAGTAAAGCAGCTTTATTCACTTCATGCAATCCAACTTCATTGAAAAGAGAAAATGGAAAAGGATCAGTTCATACTAAAAATACTTCAGAGGTACTTCATCGCTTGTTTTTAAATAAAATCTTTGAAAAAAGCAGTAGTAGGTGAGTCAGCACATCTGTAGCTACACACACACACACACACACACACACACACACACACACACCCCTTTGTGATATTTCTGTCAACGGATAATAGTTACCCAATTCCAGTGTTTTATTCTAGGTTTTTTTACTGTTTTGTTCTACATTTTTACTCATCTCTTCTATATTTATATCTAAAGCCTGTTGATGGTTTATTTTTTCCATTGATTACACTTCCTTGACCGGGCATGGTGGCTCAAGCCTGTAATCCCAGCACTTTGGGAGGCCGAGGCGAGGGGATCACGAGGTCAGGAGATCGAGACCATCCTGGCTAACACGATGAAACCCCGTCTCTACTAAAAATACAAAACATTAGCCGGGCGTGGTGGCGGCGCCTGTAGTCCCAGCTACTCGGGAGGCTGAGGCGGGAGAATGGCGGGAACCCGGGAGGCGGAGCTTGCAGTGAGTGGAGATCGCGCCACCGCACTCCAGCCTGGGCGACAGAGCCAGACTCCGTCTCAAAAAAAAAAAAAACTTCCTCTGATTATTAACATAAAGGAAAGGAAAGTGAAGGTGGTCTAAGATCCATCAACTTTGCTTATTCACATTTTCATGATCTGTAAAATATTCTCTGGTCCCACTGAAGTGTATATTGCTATATGTTCCAATCAGCAAACTTGAACTTCCCCAACTCATTAAGCTTCCTGGCATTCATCTTTCTGAATTAAGATGTTTGAAGGTTTTCATATAACCGATTACTCTTTAGACCAGACCCCTTTCTAAATTTCTGTTGGGAAAATATTCTTTGTGGTAAATACTTCCTGTAATATTTTTCATCTGTCATGTGTATGTGATTCCAAGGCCCCAAACTTTCTGCTTGTAATAATATTTCAAAATTTTTATCATTAAATGCATTTTATTCACTATTTTTGAACATAAGTGGTGTTTTTAAGATATTGTAATTACATCTTTTGTTGTTTACTGATTCTAAAAAAGAACATTCTGCTGAAATGATGAAGCAGTTGCTAAATTATAGGTAGTCTTTAATGTATTATTTAAATTATTATTTAACAATTTGTAATAAAAACAACAATTTTACATTACCATATTATTCATTGTAATAGAGATTTTCATTTTCTACATTCTAAAATACTTATACTGAATGTTTTCAAATATTTAATCTAAAACTAATACCAATAATTTGGGCTAATGTTTTTTTCCAGAGAAAATAAGTAAAAATCATGTGATTTTTTATGTCACTTTTAATACTGTCTCTCTGCATCTCTTAACAGTTTTTGAATATTTTGAACTGAAAGTACTAGATTAATTAGAAGACTAGTTCTAGGTTCACATGTTATCTCAGAAGTTAAAAGTAAAAAATCTTGAGGCATATATTGTCTTTTTATCCTTAAGACTTATGTAAAATAATTTAATTTTGTTTTTATTTGCTTATAAATTTAAAAATTAAGGAATATGTAAAAACTGCAAGATTTAGAGAAGCATAGAAAGAAAATTACTTGATACAGTATTTACAAAAATGTGAAAGAAAACCAACAACAATTTTTAAACCAATTTTACCCAATTCTTTGTGTGGATTTTTTTTGTTTTGTTTTGTTGTTTTGTTTTTTGGTTTTTGTTTTATTTTGTTTTTGGCTTTTGGTTTATCTTGAGACAGAGTCTTGCTCTGTCACCAGGCTGGAGCGCAGTGGCACGATCTCAGCTCACTGCAACCTCCACCTCCCAGGTTCAAGCCTCCTGCCTCAGTCTCCTGAGGAGCTGGGACTACAGGCGTGCACCACCACACCCAGCTAATTTTTGTATTTTTAGTAGAGACGGGGTTTCACCACGTTTGCCAGGATGGTCTTGATCTCTTGACCTCGTGATCCTCCTGCCTCAGCCTCCCAAATTGATGGGATTACAGGCTATGTTTTTTGTACAGGATCCTAACAGTATTTTTATCAACTACATTGAATATTTTATTCTTGAAGTAAACCTAATTTTTTCCCACTGACCTTTTTTCTTGATTTTTAAAAATTTTAGGACAAATTTTTTAACCTTTCATTTTATATTGGTTGTAGTATTTATTGCTGTAATTAATTTAGCAGAGAGATGTTCTCACACACTCATAAATTCATGAAAATAACAACTTCCATGGTGAAATTGTTCACACTTCATCACAGCCCAAATATGAGTTTATCTTCAAAATTTGAGGAGGATCTTAAATCTTCATTGATTTATGAGACCATTTTAAAGGCATCCTGATTGCCAATGCCAAAAATATTTTGGCTTCTTAGATTAATTTAGATTCAAAAATAGCTTAACTTGCTCTTCAAATTTAGTGGAAAAACTTTTTCCATTAAGAGTTTTAATTAACTAAAAATATGCCATTTTTCATCACTTTACCTGGTTATCATCATTCAAAATTTCACAAAAACTTAAAGGAAAGTAAATAAATTTTGGCTCAAGATGTATTCAAATATTATTAGTTGAAAATCAGTATATTCTTTCACATATCATATATAAATATGATCCAATACCAAACATTCAGCAGTTCCAATACGTGTATTCGTTGTTTGTTTCCCATTTAAGATATGCCTATATATATCTCCAGTTCACAACAGACAAATCCAGAGATTTAGAATTTCAGTCTCGACTTGAAACTGACCCTCTTGCAATATACTCTTGAAGTCTCCAAGCCCCTTGAGTCCTCTTTTTCCTTCAGTGCAATTCAATAAATTCAATTCCACAAGCATTAATTGGGCCTCTGCTCTGTGTAAAGCACTCAGTGTGAAGTACAACAAAGAACAGGCTTCTGTCTTTCTCCTTCGTGATTTCACCACAGGAGAGACCTGCTCTCTTCCTTTCCCCTGGAGCACCAGAGCTGCCAGTAGTATCATTGAGAACAGAATTATAACATCTGGATATTGCTAGTTTCTTTATTCTCTCTCAAGTGGCAAATCAGCTCACTGAGAGGCACCTATTTCTGCCTGAGTTTTTGTGCACCTGCCCACGTATGTACACACTCCCATTTCCATCATTTTCTCCAAGGCGCGTAGACTTTCATATTTTTAACTTTCTTTCAGATGGGAGCCCAATTTTGAGGCACAGAGAGGAAACCAATGATGCTGACTTGCAGCAAACCTTCTCAATGATCAAGGGACAGGAAGAATTTGACACTAAGCTTCCTCCCCAAAATCATAGCCCTTCTGTAACTAAGAAACTTCTAATGGTGCGAGGGGTCCCACATGTATTCTACCTCTGTACCAAAAAAAATATATATGAACCTGTCTGTCATGATGAATCAAAACTACTGGATGGAGTCACATGGCCAAAGTTACCTGGTGAGGTCACTCATGGAGTGACCATATCCACGATTCATGCCACCCTAGTAAGGATCTTGAAATAAATTTTACAATTCCTCTGCCACAAGGGAAAAACCCAACCAAAACCAAGCCTCTAGCCTGTCCCCTGGGACTATGCAGAATGGGATCCACCTTTGAGGCTAAATTCAATATTTGATCTCCCAAATGAAAGGAGAAGGCATCAGTGTTGGCCAAAACAGTTATTTAGATGAGCCTCTGATCCTGCCTACAAGAATTATTTTAGAGATTTCCAATGGAAATTACCCAATATGTCATAAGAGTCTATGAGCTTTATGATCTTTCTTCCATGGCATGTGCTCTATAATATTTGCAGATATTTACTGAAAATACTCACAGCTGAAAGCCCCTAACACACCCCTCACATCAGCACACACATTTCTACTTTCTTTCCAGCTGCCCGCTATATTTAAAATCATAGAATTTCACCGCGATGTTTTCCCACTTTTGGATCTTGTTTAGTGTAAAGTTATGAATTAAAATATAAAATACCAGCAAAAATACTGGGTATATCAGAGTTTTCAAATTATTATTATAAAGTAAATTTTTATGTTTTTATCAAGTTTTCACATCCTTCATTCCCCCCAAAAAAACTGCAAAAGGATTATTTAGCAAATTATTTTCCCCTGCTTCTGTAATGGGAATTTTCACTCCTATGACTTAGATAATATGTAACAAAGAAGCACATTACAGTACTGGATAGTGTAATCAAATTAGAGCCATATGATGCCAGACAGAAACGTATGGCTTTGCATAAAAATCTGGAAGTCCATATGTTCTCGATAAAGAGGTAAATGCATGTGCATGTGAGCGCGCACACACACACACACACACACACTTCTATAAAATTTGGAGATAGGTATTTTTTATATCTTAAAAGAGCCAAAAAACCCTATTAAAAGAGCAGAAAATTTGTTTAAGTTCCTTGTAGATTCTGGATATCAGACCTTTGTCAGATAGGGAGATTGCAAAAATGTTCTCCTGTTCTGTAGGTTGCCTGTTCACTCTGATGGTAGTTTCTTTTGCTGTGCAGAAGCTCTTTAGTTTAATTAGATCCCATTTGTCAATTTTGGCTTTTGTTGCAATTGCTTTTGGTGTTTTAGTCACAAAGTCTTTGCCCCAAAGTATTATAAATCATTCTACTATAAAGACACATGCGCACGTATGTTTACTGCGGCACTATTCACAATGGCAAAGACTTGGAACCAACCCAAATGCCCATCAATGATAGAATGGATAAAGAAAATGTGGCTCATATACACCATGGAATACTATGCAGCCATGAAAAAGAATGAATTCATGTCCTTTGCAGGGACATGGATGAAGATGGAAGCCATCATACTCAGTAAACTAACACAGGAACAGAAAACCAAACACCACATGTTCTCACTCGTAAGTGGAAGTTGAACAATGAGAACACAGAGAGGGGAACATTACATACCAGGGCCTGTCAGGGGGTGGGGGGCAAGGGGAGGGGGAGCATTAGGACAAATACCTATTGCATGTGGGGCTTAAAACCTAGATGATGGGTTGATAGGTGCAGCAAACCACTAAGGCACATATATATCTGTGTAACAAACCTGCACATTCCCCACATGTATCCCAGAACTTAAAGTAAAATAAAATTTCAGAAAGAGCAGAACATGATCCCCAAATGTAGTCATAAACACTCAGTTCCCATTGGTGCCTTGGTTTCTGAGACAAAGGACCATCAATGTTATCCAAACACACACATTTAGATATCCAAAGCATGTGCTCTTGGAGAAGCGGAAGTTTTTTTCACATGATACTGAGTGATGAGGTGAAGATTAACTGAAAGTAACATTTGTTGTAGAATATTTAAGAACATTGTGTTTTACAATCGGTATTGATTTCAGCATCACCTGTATGAATATAACTTTTTAATTTTAAGTTTGGGGAAAAGCACTTCTATTCTTTCACAGTTTGGTTGCTTTATCCCATGAGTGGTTTCCTACTGAGGAAAACAGAAGGCCTTAATTTAGTCAGCAAATAGTCATTGGATGTCCCACCTAGTACTACAGATCCTATTTACCACACTCTCTTAAGGAAGCATCTATATTGCTTTAGGATCTACTTACTTTCTGATTCAAAAAAAAAAAACCCAAAAAACAAAACTCAATTTCTGAATTAGTTTTTATGTGTGTATATATATTTGCTATAGATTGTTCAACTCTTCCACCAATTTGAAGAAAAAAACAACCTTGGAGGAAAGAACATTTACCTTCTCACTCTACAGTTAAACAGTGTCCAGAATTGTATTATGCATACAAAAGGTGCTCTGTAAAAGTCTGCATTTCTAAGAAACAAGTTCAACAGCTGATGCTTGTGACTGTTCCTGTCCCCTCCTTTTCTCGCCTAGAGATAGGAATGACTGGTAACAATTCCAACTTCATTAGGCGATACTCACCTCTGGCCCAGCCTGTCATCTCTCCAACGGAACACATCATCCCTAATCAACTCAAACCAATTACTGTGTGACTTAGGGTAATTAACCTCCCTGTGTCTCAGTCTCAGCTTCTGCAAAGTGCAGGACTTGCAAAATATTGCTGCTAAGGTTCTTCCATACCTAAAACACCTTTGGTCTAAAAATACATCACCTTGGGGAGCAAGCTTCCTTCCGTGCAAGTCAAGATTTGAATGCAACCTGGGGCCCTGCGGAGGGCCCCTCCTGGTTCTACCCCTAATGTGCTGGCTATACCTTCTCTTCTGACTGATGCATCCTCATTCTGGGCCTGACCACTATGTGTGTTACCCAGGGCTCAATCCTCCTGCCTCTTCTTTTTTGTTCTACACTCGAGTCCTTGATGAGTTCCATGGTTTTAGATGTTGTCTCTACAAAACAGTGATTTCCATTTATATCTCTAGCGCCAGCCTCTCCCTTGAACTCCAGATATGTATATAACTGTCCATTCAACATCTCCTCTTGGATGTTCTTTGGGCATCTAAAACTCAAATTGAAAACTGAGCTCTTCATATCCACTTCCATATTTACTGCAAAAACTGTTAATACTCTTAGTATCAAGATCTCTTCCGAAGCCTGCAGCCCCAGAGCGTCCCCACGATCTGACTGTTTCACATCCTCCATCGCCACCACCTTTGGATGCAATCCACTATCTTTCCTCACATGATCTACGGAGGATCTAACACCCTCCTGACTCTCTCCTGCTTCTTCTCTTTCTTCCCCAGAGCCTATGACCCACCTAGCAGCCTTTTAGAACTAAGCGGATCATGTAACTTACATGATTAAAATATTCTAAGGATAAACACTTGAGGCGATAGATGCCCCAGTCACTCTGATTTGATCATTATCCATTGTATGCCTGTATCAAAACATCACATGTACCCCATAAGTATATAAAACTAGTATGTGCCCATGCTAATTAAAAATAAAAAAGTCCAAAAACCGATTCCAAGATTTTCTGATCACAATTAAAGTGTTTATGTATGGCCTACAAGGCCTAAAGGGATGTGACCCCTGGAAAACTCTCAAGTCTCTGTCACTCGCTCACTGGTCTCTTTGTCACTGTTCACAACACTCTGTCCTGGCTGCCAGCCATGTCCCTCCCTCAAACGCTCCATGATTCTCTCCTTCACTGCATCCAGGTCCCTGCTGGAGAACCATCTCTTTGTTCCAGGCCATATAAGATAGTGATATGGTTTGGCTCTGTGTCCCCACCCAAATCTCATCTTGCAGCTCCCATATTCCCACGACGTGGGAGGGACCACGTGGGAGATGACTGAATTGCGGAGGGGGTGGGTCTTTTCCCATGCTGTTCTCGTGACAGTGAATGGGTCTCACAAACTCTGATAGTTTTAAAAATGGGGTTTCCCTGCACAAGCTCTCTTTGCCTGCTGCCATCCATGTAAGATGTGACTTGCTCTTCCCTTGCCTTCTGCCTTGATTGTGAGGCCTCCCCAGCCGCATGGAACTGTAAGTCCAAAAAATCTCTTTCTTTTGTAAATTGCCCAGTCTCAGGTATGTCTTTATCAGCAGCATGAAAACGGACTAATACAGATAGTACATGCTCCTGTGTTTTCTCTATTCTTCTGCCTTGGCTTATTTTTTAGAGCACATATTGTTCCTGGCATAATTATGCATATTTCAGTATGTATTTGTTATCTCCTTCACTTACTGGTGGTAAGCCTTCATCAGATCAGGGACTAGATTTGCTTTGTTTACAATATAGATACCAAGTATCTACAACAGTGCCAGACACATAGTAGGCATCTAATAAATATGTATTAGACCCAGACTCTCAGTCTTGATTCATGAGTTCCAGCTGCTGGGCAAATATAACTTGAGCTGCTGAGGTGATCCCATGGAAGAGCTGAGTTCTAAAGGATTTCCTAATGTCATACATTATAGAGATAGTAACAACACCTACCCACTATGTGGCAGATAATGAGCTCAGCTTTTTTTTTCCTGGCTCTTTTGAAGATGTTTTCTTTTACATGAACTACTATGAAAGAAAAAATTAAATAACACATAGAAATGTTTAATATGTTTTGATGTTTTCATATGATATATTATTTATTTATTTATTCATTCATTCTGTCACCCAGGCTGGAGTGCAGTGGCACAACCACGGCTCACCTTAAAAGCCTAATATGCTTCCTAATTCTCTTGATTAGTTAGCATTGACAGTCAACTTGAAATGGCTAGAGAGAGTCTACCAGGTCATCATCAGTCTACTCTTCCTCCTCCTGTCTGTATTTCTTTGAGACATCATCATTATCTTCCACAGCCTTTCCTTTTCTTCGCAATTACATTAAGTGCAAGCTCAGCAGAATGACATTGCTCCAACTTCGGCTTCAGAACAGCAGTTTCTTCAGATCTGGGTGGTACATACTTTTTTACTCAATTTCTCCTGCTTTTCATTATATCTAGTAACTGTGACAAGCAAGTTCTGTTCTCTCTCAAAACCAGACTGTCCAATAAACAACTAACTTTCCATAGTAATTCCAGCCCTGAAGGCACTAGATAAAATGGCAGGCAGGGCAATTTGGGAAGGTGTGTATAAATGGTAAGCAGCCGTCAATGTGATTCTATTAAGAAGTTCATCAACTGTTTTCCTCAAAATGTCTGGATTCTCCAGCATTGCATAGTAAGTCTGTGAGGAAGCACTCCAGTGGTCTATAGGGGTTGTGGACAGTCAGATGGAAATGTAAGTTGCTGTATACAATGTAGTTCATATTCCAAACTCTGTTCAAGTGTCTCCTCCTGTCTGAGAGAACTCTCCCAAAGGTTTCCAACAAACTGGGGACTAGATACATTCAGTTTATCTACGTTGTAGGCCAGAAATGCACGCGTGAGCATTATTATCCGGGAGTGATAGTTATTACTTATTTCCCTTATTTAATCCTCAAGAAAAAGCTACCTCAGATTCTCCTTTTGAGATGAGAAACCAGAAGGATGGGCTTTACAGTTAAGAAGTAAGTGATGAAGCACAGACTGCATGTGCCTAAGTTTCTCTCTTTAACACAGAGCACAAAGTCAAATGCCAATAGGGCCAAGCCATATTGAAAATGAGGGATACAGTTTGGGAATCACCCAGTGTCCTTTCTTGCTTTTTCTTGTTTCTTGTTTTTGTTTTTGTTTAGAGATGGGTCTTGCTATCTTGCCCAGGCTGGACTGGAACTCCTGGGCCCAAGCGATCCTCTTGCTTCTGCCTCCCAAGTAGCTGGGACTACAGGCGTGTGCCACCACTGTTCTAGGCTTCTTCTTGCTTTCTTTTGTCAGCTCACTTTTTTATTTTTTATTTTTTGAGATGGAGTCTCACTCTGTTGCCCAGGCTACAGTGCAGTGGCACAATCTTGGCTCACTGCAACCTCCGCCCCGTGGGTTCAAGCGATTCTCCTGCCTCAGCCTCCCCAGTAGCTGGGATTACAGGCACCCGCCACCATACCTGGCTGATTTTTTGTGTTTTTAGTAGAGATGGGGTTTCACCATGTTGGCCAGGCTGGTCTCGAACTCCTGACCTCAGGTGACTTGCCTGCCTCTCCACCCAGCCTGTCAACTCACTTTTAATAGAAATCAGAGTGCAGAGAGTATTTCTCTGTCATGAAAAAAACGGTATAGTCACTAATTCATGATGATGCTTCAAAGTAAGGGTGCGACAAGGAGCCAGGAGGACTCTGGCAAGTTGGAGTATATAGGCAAATCCTGAACGGGAAGCTCCCACATGTCCCTAGCCAGTCACTGCCATCAAGTAAGACTGGCCCAGAGTAGCCAAATCTTCCACTTCCTCAAAAGAAACTAGAAATTCAGATTTTTATGTGAAATATCCCAAGGTTTTAAATGTTAGGTAAACATGGACAATCACCAGAGACCATAGAAGGCTTGTCTGAAGGCCGGGACACAGAGACATGTCAGCCCACAGACACCCTGGCTGTAAATCCTGGCCAGGGTCCTGTGCTGGGTATTACAGTGAAAGGATGAGATGTGGAGAAGGGAAGAAGGAGAGAGGGTGACATGCGAGACAGCTCAGAGATACATCATAAGGAAGGAAGGAAAGGCAAACACAAGACAGCGCCATTGCCCTATGGGATCATCACCCCACAAGCTCTCAGAGGAGGGAGAATTACTCCCATCTGGGGCAGCCAACGCAGGAATCATAGATCTGAGCAGACCCTGAAAGAGGCCAAGTGCTTGAATGAGTAGAAAGGTACCTCCATGTTTCAAGATTCAGACAAAACAATGAAAGTGAAATGTTCTGAAATGCATGAGACACTGTACACATTTAAAGAAGTATTTCCTATTTACAAAATAGAGCTGGCATCACATATGAAGTTTATATTGTCTATTTCTTGCACATAAGGGTTTGTTACCATCTTATTAAGACAACGTGTATTTTTGACTAGAGTGCTGAGCTATACAAGTTCTATTTTTAAATCAAATGGTTGTATGTGTATATTTCATACCTGGGAGTGCAAGTCACTGTATCTGTCTTATTCCATCCTTTCTTCCTTTGCATTTATTTATAGTTTCTTTGCTGAAAAAAAATCAGTTGATTGTTACGTTGTTAGTTCCATAAAGGCAGTTTTGAAAATTCAATGTGCGCATATATTTTGAAGTGACTTTCAATAATTAGGGACTGATTTGAAATGTCTGGTAGTGACAGTTTCCCTTTGACTTTCGGTAACCTTTCTGTCCTCAGTCTGGCAGCTGAAGGTTTTTGGTTTGTGGCTTTTAAAGTGGTGTTAAGGGACATATTTCTGCCTGAGAACAGAGCTGTCCACCCACACGTAGCCCAACTACACTATGCTCATGCAATTATAAATTAAATAATAATTTAATTTTAAAATATTTAAATTTAATATTTACATTCCATATTGGGCGATACATTTTAAAGACAGCAATTTTCTGATGAATGTTTTTAATTTTAAGCACTCTAATATAAGGAATAATAAAAATGACATTTTAGACTGTTCTGAATTTAGGAGCATAAATAGAGAAATTCGGGGCCTAGTTTTCAAGAATAGATGCTAACAGAATAAACAAAATTAAACCTGTCATTATATAAAATTTTTATTCGCCCTGTGCATGATATTTTAATATGCATTTTATGGAGTTTGTAGAAAGTTTCATTTTTCGTTTGGAGGAAAAGATAGTGTTACACAGTATAGGTGATAAATCAGGTTCTCATAGTTATGTGTGTGATCCTTAAAAGGTGAACGCACTAAATATACCTCGAAGACACAGCCATTAACCTTAAAGTGGATCGCAGATTTGACCTGTGGGAAAAAGAAGTGCAAGCGAGGTGTAGAGGTTTTTATTAATACTCCCACTATTTGGTTATAGGTATTCGAATATTTGAACATAACGTTTATAGGCTAGCTCCATAGAGCCTCCTGGAAATCTTTATTTCACTGGTTTTCCAACTTGACTTCTGCCTTCCGCCTCTGAATTCATTTCTTACTGTCGTACTACTGGCACCTAGAAGAATTTCTCTCGACTATTTTAACAAGCCTTCAGCTGGCTGTTTTCCCTACCTTATCAGTTCCCACTTACGTATCTTCACTCCTGTCATTAAGGCCATAAACAATGGAGTGAGTCAGACAGAAGTTTAAATTCCAGTTCTGCTATCATTTAGCCCTGTGTCTTTGTGAAAATTATTTAATCTCTGTGATTTTGAATACCTTTATTCATAAAATAAATACCTTCTCTGGTATTGTGGGGACTAAATCAGATGGGTCTATTCCCCACATCTTGACCACAGAATGTTTGTTGCCACGGATAAAGTCCCATACTGAAATGGGATGATTAGAGACACAGTCCCTCCTCAGCTCATCCAGCTCACCTTGGGTAAATCATTAGAATTCCCTAGGTCCAGCTGCCGCACCCAACAACTCAGGGGGCAGACGTGGTGACTCAGCCCAGCTGCTGTTCTTCCCGATCCACGTGCTCATTGCCTCCGCACAGCTGGGGAGAGTTTCCCCACCCACATCATACTATATTTGTTCATGGATCATGGTAATTATTTTTTAGATTTTAAAAAGCAATATGATGCAATGAACGAGAGATGCCTTCCAATCCTTTTATGCCTACACACTAGGTGTTCGAGGGCAAAGGAAACAGCAGGTACTTGATAAAACCTGATTACGTAAATATTCTCCCCAATACAGTGTATAGCATTAACCTACATAATACCAAATCACTACAAGCAGCACATCTTCTAGACTTAATTTCTTTGAGTCTATGACTGAATGTTGATATTCTTTGTACAACAAAACAATCTTTTATGTCAATATATCCACTGAGATTTTATAGAATTTTTTACATTTATTTCCAGGTTATATATTAGTTTTTTAAACAAATGTATACAAAAGAATATCAAAAAGTCTCATTATTATACTATTCATGTTGCTTTTGCTATTTTTATAAAGAAAATAAAATGTTTGCAAATGTAGACACATGTGTAACACCTTCCTGTCCTCAGTTATTCTATTCTAAGTTGGTCATTTTATCAGTTTTATGTCTTAGTCCAGAATATATCTGTGCATATATATAGCAGCCTATGTGCACATACATTCTTTTCTTATTTATACCTTATAACATGCTAAATAAGTGCTCTATACCTCACTTTTTGCTCTTTATAAAATATATATATAGGCCAGGTGCGGTGGCTCACGCATGTAATCCCAGCACTTGAGAGGCTGAGGAGGACAGATCACGAGGTCAGGAGTTCAAGACCAGCCTGGCCAATATGGTGAAACCCCATCTCTACTAAAAATACACCTGTAGTCCTAGCTACTTGGGAGGCTGAGGCAGGAGAATCACTTGAACCTGGAAGGCGGAGATTGCAGTGAGCCGAGATTGTGCCACTGCACTCCAGCCTGGGCGACAGAGCAATTTTTTTCTTTTTAGACAGGAGTCTCACTATGTCGTCCAGGCTAGTCTGGAACTTTTAGGCTCGAGTAATCCACCTGCCTCAGCCTCCCAAAGTGCTGAGATTCCAAGTGTGAGCCACTGTGCCTGGCCTCACTTTTTACTCTTAATACTACTCCTTGGAAACATTTCCTTATAAGTTACGCAAAACCACACAACTTTTAAAAAGTGACTGCATAATATCCCATGATATGGCTATCTCATCATTTCCATTCGAGCTCCCTTTTCATAGTTTCCTTAGCTGTTTCCAGTTGTTGGCTATTGTCATTGCCATTGCTGCTTCAATGCGCGTCCTTTTACTTTACATCTTGGAAAACTTATTTGAGTACATCCCAACTCTGTGATTAGGATCAAAAGGTATGTAAATTTATTTGTAGCTTATTTTATTTAAAAACTTTATAATCCTTTTTCATGTTTAACCCTCTCAAAATCACTGCCCATTTTACAGATAAGACAAAGTGGGTAATTTGGTCAGAACACATGATCAGTTAACGTGTAGAGACAAAATTAGCACTGAAACCTTCCTGCATTCTTCATTTCTCTTCTATCACTTCAAGCTGCATTTCCAATGAATTCCAAAGAAAAGGTCATCTGGAAAATTGGGTGTCTTCAATAAATGGATTAAGGTGGTGGTTGACAAACCTTTGAAGAACCGCATGGCAAGAGATGCAAAGAAAGACACGCTGTGTTGTTTTTTTCCCCCCACAGACTGACCTCTTTGGAGTTACAATAAAGCCAAGCTTTTTTCTTTCCTTGTTTACCAGGTTCTATGAGAGAGAATAAAGAGAAAGATATTCATGTTGATGAAAATGATGACAGATAAAATGTGTTTGAAGGCTATAAAAACTCCTTACATCTGGAGCAGCTGGCAGCCTGGGATTGGACTCTACGGGGAGCTCATAGATATCTAATTTGAGCAATGGTTAAAAGTAAACTTGGGAACAGCTGATTCAGTGCAGTTATCTCTGGCTCTGGGAAGTTTTTGTGATGTTTAGAGGCTGGCACATAAAAATCCACATGACACATATTTGCTGAGTCTAATATCCTTATGAAAATGAACAGGGATGATTTACAGGAATATATTAGACACAGATGTTCTTATATAAACCAGGATATAACATGATATAGGAGGTAATGAGCCATTAAAATGGGCAGAAAATACTTGCTAATGTTTCAATAATTATGTACATTAAAATACACAAATAACATACAAATATCAGTGGCGTAGAAATCAATTAGATTAGATAAATTGTTAGTCATTCAGCAAATAATTATGGCCTACGACAAATAAGGCATCTTGCTACAAATCACAAGACACAGAATCTTTGTACCTCAAGTGTATTTCAGATCACACACGGGGGATACTGTCTCCAAAATGAAGAAACCTAGTACTTTAATGAAAGCAGAGACAGGTGGGCTAGGGCCATAAAGCTATTTAAGCTATTGTGATTTTAAGCACTGGGCTGATCTTCAGCTCAAATTCCACATTGGAGCTTTCAGGAATGAGGAAGAGGAAAAGTCAAGGGAAAGTTGACAACTTAGTTGGATAAACTTACATGACAGGATTCTGATACGATAGGTCTCCAAGCTTCATTAGGAATTTTCATTCCAAGCTCTGATACATGCTGCCCTCATGATGCTTAAAATCTACAGAATATGATGAGCATACACAAACTTCTCTAATATGAAATGGTATAGTGATACATATGACGTGAGTCAATAAAATAAGTACAGCTAGAACAGTAGCAGCGGGGATGGAAAGAATGAAATGACTGAAGAACTGTTGCTCAGGAAGAAGCAACATGAGGGTTTTTAATATTAGTGCAGGTGGTCTGGTGCAGTGGCTCATGCCTGTAATCCCAACACGTTGAGAGGCTGAGATGAGTGGATCACTTGAGGTCAGGAGTTCGAGACCAGCCTGGTCAACACAGTGAAACCCTGTCTCTACTAAAAATACAAGTTAGCCTGTAATCCCAGCTAATCTGGAGGCTGAGGCAGAAGAATCACTTGAGCCCAGGAGGTGGAGGTTGCAAAGAGCTGAGATCATGCCACTGCACTCCAGCCTGGGCCACAAAGCAAGACTATCTCAAAAAAGATTGTTGCAGGGAATGAAAGAAAAGTAAGAGGTGAAGCTCAGGATTTTGAATCTCTACTTGAGAGATAAGAAGAAAGGTGGCACTATTGGGCAAGATGCAAGGAAATGTGAGTTTGAAGTAGAGTTACCGCATGCTGAAGTCAATGAGCTGGCAGGGCTTCTGTGCAGAAATATCCAGCAGACCTTCGGAAATGCATAAATGGAGCTCTAAAGCAGTAACAGCACAAGGGTCACATGTTTGATTTTACTCTGCTTAGAAAGGATACTTGAATACATGGGTGAGGATAGGAATATATGCAAAACAACACAGAGAGGACAAGAAAATAGACCAAGATGAGCTGTCCATCTCACTGAAGCAGGAACCAATGCAGGAATGAAAGAATGATAAGGTTCATGAGCCACGTGTACTAACACAGAAGCCGAGACAGGAAGGCGATCTGAAAAGAACTGGATGATTTGAGATATAAAATGTACCTTGCAAACAAAGGAAGTTGAGGACTGAGAAAGTGCCATTGAATTTGGTCCTGTTGGAAGTAAATGCTCAGTGCTGCCAAGTGAAAATAGCACTTGGGCAAAAGTTTCTCAGCAAGGCAATTTAATTCTATAGAAGGGTGCATCTCGCGGATGGAGCAATGGCAAGAGCACACCAGACAAGAAAGGGGAAGGGGGTCTTATTCCTAACCCGGCTAGTCCCTACTGCTGTGTCTTTTCCCTATTGGCTAGTGTTAGACCGCAGAGTCTAAGCTAATTCCAAATGGCTATTTTAAAGAGAGCAAGGGTACGAGCTGGAGTGGTGGGGTGAGTAGTTTTGGTGAGAGGGACAGTTACAGAACAGGTGACTAAGGATACCTAAGGACAGAACAGGTGATAGAGGCTAGGAGGGGGTTGTTTACTGACACTAGGGGCAAGGAAGGTAAAGAACGAGGAAGTCAAACTTTAAAATGGAGAACAAAGAACAGGGAAGCTGAACATACTGACATATTGGTTCTTTGAAGAGGAACTCAGAACTCATTGTACTTAACAATTTTTCTCTCTCTTGAATTTTAAAGGAAGTTAACAGGCTAAACTTTGAAGAGGAATTTACTGTATCCTACAGTCCATAGGATGTGATTGGTGATATTCACACTTGAGCTTAGCCAGGAGGCTGAGAAGCAATGTGATTGGTGATGTTCAATGGAGAAGATGGTGGTAGAGCAAAAGCCAAATCACATCTTAGCCTTGTCTATTGCAATCACCTCTCAACTGCACTTTCTACTTCTAATCTTTCCTTTCTTCAACCATCCTTCTTTCTGCCCAAACTTATCTTTCTAAAAGTCAAATTTAGTGGTATCACTCCTTTGGTTAAAATGTTTTGATGGCTCCCGTTGCCTGAGGACTTCAAAGTTCTCCCAGTTGAGGTCACACTCAACTGATACCATTTGCTACAATCAACTGCATATTATTTGCCCTTCTTTAGCAGGTCCAAAGTTTTCACACCTTTTTCCTTTGCTAATGCTGCCCCTTCAAAATAAAATACCTCCTAATATCTACCAATGGCCTACAACCTATCTCAGGTGTCTCCTCCTGTGCAAGGACACCCCAATCCTCCAGGCAAAATGAATGCCTCCTCTCAATGTTTCCATAGAACTTTTCAGGGATTGCTATTGGGTTACTAGGTCATGTTAACTGAATAATGATTTTTTTATATGTTGTGTCTCTCCTAATGTGGTACAAAACATACGACAGTATTATATTCATTCTTACCGCCCCAGTACCTAGCATTGTCCATACATGTTGTTTTTTTCATTACTTTTGAATGAATGAATGCATAAAATAGCTGCTAAAATATAAGATGTTTGGGAATGGAGAGAGCTGAGCATGTTTGAAGGCAGAACAGAAGGAATAAGTCAAGGGAAACGATGGCTAACGCTGAGAGAGGGAAAGGAGGAGATAATTAATGGAGCTACATCCCGAAGAAGACGGGATGAATGATGTAAATAACAAAGATGGTGAAGTGAGACTTGGGAAGAAAAAGAGACAAATTTTCAACTGAACCAGGAGACTGTGGACAGGAGACCATAAGTGAATTGACGATCATTGAGCCCCTTTTATCCACCAGGTACTGGGATAGGTTATGTATCTTTGCTCATTACTTAGCATTACAAGCCTTGTAACCTGTCCCTTTACAGATGATCAGGCCAAATTGAAGGGTTTTAGAGTTTGGTTTTAGTCACATAAGTCAAGTTCGAATCCTGGGCCATTTTCTCCCAGTCTCCTGCTTTTTCCATGAAATAAAAATTGTCAGTGGTTGGAGGCCACACTAGGAGATCAGGAGGACAAGGCACTTTCCACTGTTAGAAGGCAAAATTAAAATGACTTAGAGTGAGTCTGGGCTGGATTCGTAGGTAAGTGAAGCCAGAATGCTGCTTACATTCACATAGGCATTTTCATCCTGCTCCTTTACCAGTTTGGGCTGAGAAAGAAAAGGCCACTGTTATGTTTCAGAGTTTCAAGAATCTTCTGAATGTTTCCAGCACTTTCCCTCGGATTCAGGAAGACTGTATTAGATACTTTGTTCCACAAATACCGACGAAGCACATGCTATTATGTGCTCAGCATGAGGAATTTCTTACGAGATATCAAATAAGAGTCAGACATAGTCCTTAAGGAAAAGATATTTTAATGGAACTTTGATAGAAAGAAAATCACTATTCCATGAAGAGAATATTATACATGCTGTAAAAGTGATTCAAAGAAAAAGATGAGACAATAATTGATCTGAATCTAATGATATATTTGAAACAGATTATATATTAAACCACGAAGGCGGAATAGGCATTCCATCAGAAAGAAAGGAATAAAGGAAAGGAGAGAGGAGAACAGAGAGGGGAGGAGAGGAGGGAAGAGGAGAGGAGAGGAGGGGAGAGGAGACGGGAGGGGAGGGGAGGGGAGGGGAACAGAGAACTTTGACTGTGAGGGACAGAAAGGTGGTTCAGGGAGCCAGAGGTAGTCCAGTGTGTATCATTGGAAAAGGCAAAAATTAAACACTATGAGTAACGTGTACAATTTTGAGTTACAGGCTAAGAGATTATTAAGATACATACCCAGCAGGCACTAGGGAGCCACTGAGGGTTGAAGAAAACTCCAATACAGGCAGTGTGATTTTACAGATTTGGGTCAAGTTTATTCTTCAAGTAAAATCCTTCTGTGGCTTCTCACCACCATTAGAATAAAGTCTAAAATCCGTATCAGGCCCCTTCACGTCATGTATCACCTGATTTCAACCAAGCAGATTTTTAACTCATGATGGTGCCTCAGCCCTCCCAGCCCAGGGGTTTAACATATTCTGTCCCCCAAAAAGACTCTCTCCCCTTCTTCCCTTGGGAAATGCCCCACTTTCTCTCAAATCTCATCATACACATCACCTTCTCAGGAAGAAATTATCCTCTGATATTCTAGGCTAGATGAGTTCCCCTAGTTATACCTTCAAGGCAAACTGTCCTTTCCAACATCAAATTAGAATTGTAATTCTATACATATTTGGATCATTACTTGGTAATGCCTGTCTGCCAAATTAAACTGTAAATTCCATGAAAGCAGGAACTATGTAAAACCGGCTAATAAACATTATCTCCGTGTCTAACACAGAAGAGTAATACATAAATCAGCTCAAGCCTATGAATGGTTGAAAATGACTTATTTGATGTGAGGCCCTGAGATGAAAAGACAAGGAAGCTGTTAGACATCTAGAAAAAGGGTTGTTGAAAGTATGACACAAATAGAAATGGAGAGCTGTGTTTGAGATGTATTTTACGAGTAGAAGCAGGCCAGGCACGGTGGCTTACACCTGTAATCCCAGCACTTTGGGAGGCTGAGGGGGGCAGATCACAAGGTCAGGAGATCGAGACTATCCTGGCCAACATGGTGAAATCCTGTCTCTACTAAAATTACAAAAATTAGCTGGGCGTTGTGGCACCTGCTTGTAATCCCAGCTACTTGGGAGGCTGAGGCAGGAGAATTGCTTGAACCTGGGAGGCGGTGGTGGCAGTGGCTGAGATCACGCCACTGCAATCCAGCCTGGCGACAGTGAGACTCTGTGTAAAAACAAACAAAAAGAGTAGAAGCAGTGGGACTTGAAATTTATTGGATGGATTATGTCTAAGTAATTGGAGAAGCCTGATTAAAAAAATATGTAAAATGTTCCATTGATTTTCTATCTTTCCTGATTTTAAAGAAATCCTTTCTCAGGTCAACTACAGTATCTCCCAATATTGCCATTCCTTTTATCCTACGCATTCTTTATAGAACAGTCTAAAAATATTTATTGAGCACCTACGATGTGCCTGGTACTCTTATGGGTGCTTGAAACACATCAGCAAACAAAGCAAGCAAAGATCCCTACATTCGTGGAGCTTACATTTTTGGCAGAAAGATACAGAACCTAAAGAGTAAACTGCAGATATAAGCATATTATAGTGTGCACTCAAAGGTGGTAGGTATAGGAAAAAGAAAAGTAGAACAGTGTAAAAGGGATCGATAGAAACAGCCCAGTGGCACTACCCCAGTTATCTAGAGCACATAACATGTATTAATTTTAAAAGCGTCTCTCTTTTTCTGTTTGTTTTACTTTTAATGAAACCCAGAAACTTTCCAAGTAGGCATTCAATGAAATGTAATTGCTCTTTTTCTCATCTGTTTCCTGGAGATAAAATCCTCAAGGGCAGAGAAGAAGCAGGATATCACAGAAGTGGGAAGAAAGCTTCCTGGTTGGAGCTGGGAGGGAAAGTTCTGTACTAATACCCTACCCATCAGTTCAGGAGCTCTCAGCGCCTCTCCCGACGCAGCGCTCAGCATCTCAGCATCTCAGCATCTCAGCATGTCAGCATCTCAGCATAGTTCCTCAGACTTCCTTTTTTTTTTTTTTTTTTTTTGAGACAGGGTCTTGCTCTGTGGCCCAGGCTAGAATGCAGTGGCATTATCTCAGTTCATTGCAACCTCCGCCTCCCAGGTTCAAGGGATTCTCATGCCTCAACCTCCCGCAAGGCTGGGACTACAGGTGCCCACCATGACACCTGGCTAATTTTTGTATTTTTAGTAGAGACAGGGTTTCACCATGTTGGTCAGGCTGGTCTCAAACTCCTGACTTCAAATGATCTGCCCGCCTCAGCCTCCCAAAGTGCTGGGATTACAGGCGTGAGCCACTGCACCTGGCCTGTTCCTTAGACTTCTAACCAACTCCTTCATTTTGTTATTACACTCTGAAAATATTTTCTTAGGCTACTTTTCTATTTCTCACTTTTCATCAGTTTCTTCTCTCCAAAAGTCTTTCATGGCCTTACTAACCTACAGGAAAGCACTGGACAATGCCTTTTATTTGTAGGTGAAAGTTGTTTCAAATAACTAGTTTGCTACGCTTAATTTTTCATTCATGAATTATAATTTTTTCATGGCTTTCTGAATAGTATTAATAAAATTTGCATATTCATTCTAACAGTAAATAACATAATAAAAGATAATAAATATTTAATGACTTTTCCTTAACTTTTAGAAAACAGTTGGAACAATTCAACCTGTTAAGACAGTGTTTACTTAGAAACTGACTTCTCAAAACAGAAGGTAGATACATTTTTTAATTGCTCATAACCTAAACAGTAAGAAAAGAATAAATTAACTTCTTCATTATCTTAGTCTACAGGAAGACTATTTTTTAAATGAAAGAACAGTTTGCTAAATAGATTCCAATTATTTAAATCAATTAAAACTTAACTACAACAAGTTTAAAAGTCAAATATTTAATTATTATTTTCATTTTTTCCCAATAATGGAGTTATTTTGTTATATTAAATTAAATGTACTGATTATTTTGGCTTTGGGCAGACATGACTTTAATGTGTTTATAGGTTCTCAATTAATGCATCAGTGATTTCCATAAAATTCTAGATGCTTGACTTCTCCTTTAAAAAAAAAAGTTTAATACTCCTCATTTCTTCCTATCTGTCTGCTTCATTCATGTATACATTCATATTCCCCTCTATCCCTGAAGGTATATAAATTGACAATCTCAATTCATTGATCAAAGAAAAAGTATCAAAAATGGACCCTATTCCTCAAAAGGCTTGCAACGTAGTAAGAGTGACAAAAAATAAGTAATAAATTCAAAAAATAATTAAATACAAAAAGGCAACTTTAATAGGATGTTAACTTTGTTTCTTCTGCATATATTGAATTTTCAGTTGAGATACTATCCCCACTCCTCAAAATAAAGCAAAAGCTGGGAGCAATGCCGTAGGTGCCAAGCCACCTCAAAGGCAGGAAACAGGCACTGAAGACGGATCCGATGTGAGAGGATAAGAATTCCTTTGGGAAGTTGCTGGAGAGTTGTGGTACCATGATACCGGGCAGGGGAGTGTTTCCCTGTAACCTTAATCCAGTTGATGAGGACTTAAGCACAGTCACCCAAAATGTTGAATGTGTGTCTTTGGTATCTCAGAAACCCAGAGACTGATGTCTGACTTTTCCAGCACCAACTTGGTGGCCTACTGGAACAGAAAGAGCTGAGCTGGGAGTGAGCTACACAAACATCACAGGGTTCCTCCCCAGCAGAAGCAAAGCAGGTGTGTGTGTAAGTATGTGTGTGTGTAAGTGTGTGTGTGTGTGTGTCTGGTGTATTGGCAAGAAAAAAATTAGAGAAAGATTTGAGGTTTTGGTTTGACACTGAATTCAACTTTTTAAAACCAAACCTGAGGGGCCATTAACTTTTTACCTGAGAGTAATCTTTAAAAGTATGAGATTACTTGAGATTTTACCCCAAGGCCTGGAACTACAGTTTGTTGGAAGTAGGTCGAAAGGTGGCAGGAGAAGGAAATGATGACGTTGTTTCCTTCAAGTGCCCTTCCCAGTCCTGTGCTTTCAATGAAGTGACACAATCGATTGGAGTGAGGGACCACCAAGTTCACTATGAACTACAGAAAATTATTCATCCAAATAAAAGAGATGGGTATGCAATGCAGAGAACAACACAATTTTCATGAAAAAAGATTGACAAAGAGTTGGGGGCCAGTTACAGAAAACTTTAGAGTTTGGACATCATAAAGTCTGGGGACACATTAAACTGTGGCCCCATTGCCTAAAAAGCTCAGCGGATCATTCTGCAAAACTAATTAAAACCTGAAAATCGACTTTGGACATAGAGAATAAAAATACACTATGTCTTCAAATGCTCTGCATTTTCTTTAAGAAATTTGTATTAAATGGCTTATCAAAGCCTGTTATTAGCCCCCACTATTAAATATACCAAGTAAATCAAGATGTAAACAAACATATTAAACTACCATTTCATTAAGGGCACAGTTTGAAAGTTAATCGGATGACAAGGGAATAAAGACAGGAAAGGAAACAGTGTGAGTGAGTGGTTCAAAATAAATGATAGACTGGAAACATCATTTGAAGAGCAATACAGCGAGGAAGTAGATCAAAAGATAACGTCTTCCCAGGAGTTTCTTTTGTCATTTAAAATAATTTTTCATGTATGGAGGTAAGCATGGTTCTAGGAAAAGAATTTTGAACTTAAAAACAGTGGGTACAAACTGTTGTTGTACCTAGTTGTACATCCAACTCCTGAGTATATTAATTGTACATTCATTATATGAGTATACTAATTTATGCTAATTGTTGGGAAAGACAGTGCCCCCCTCAGTCTCTTGGGCTCTTTCATGTCTTACTGGGTTTATCAAGAATGCAAATTGCTGACGGCTCTTTTCTGGGGCTGTTTCTCAGGGTCATATTTGCAGAGCAACCTAGACAGGTGATGTCAAGTCTCTCTCTGGGACAAAGATCTTGTTTTCTTACTGCTTGCTCTAAAGCAATGGATTCCCCAAATTCAGTGTTCCCTGGCTACAGGCAAACCCGCTGCGAGTATAGCATCCATGTGGGCCCCTCCACATCTCTCCCATGAGATTTGAAGAAGGGACAAAGGAAACAAACACAAACATGATGATGCTCATACTGCTGATTGAGCTTTGAGTGCCGAAGTCCTTTGTTTCAGACCCAGGAGTCTTGTGTTTTGTGCCAGTATCTAGGAAGCATTAATTGGCTAGTTTACTCGCTTATACGCAGGGTGAAATATCAGACCCAACATCATCATTGATATGTGTAGTCTTTACCATGCACATGACTTCACCTGGTTGGGTATATCACTCAAGAATATTCGAAATACTGTATTTGGAATATTATGTTATGCTACTAGTCTAATCATCCCTTACTTGTTGGAGAACTGTTCATTGTTACTGCCTCAAAGCAAATTAATAACATGTATATACCTGAATAATTCAGAATCCTTTCCTTACTTATTTAAGATATTCATCTTTTAAATAAGCTTGATCAACAATTTCTCTTCATTTGAACCTCCCAACTCTTCCCCTTTTCACCAATTTGTATTGGCTGTCTTTCTCCTCCAGAGGCCTGTTTGAACACACAAGACACACAACTTGAATTAAAAATAGAGAGATGGTCTGTTGGGGTCTCTTCTCTACTCATACTGTGACATTGATTGCAACTTGAACATGCCAAGGAGTTACCTCAACCTTATAACAATATATAAAATAATAAACAGATGTGGCAACATAAAAATATTGCCATAATCTTGTAAACGGCAGGTTGAAGTAAGATAATTATGAGGATGAATAGCCTTATTAGTGTCAAATTCAATAGTATTTTCGGTAAGTGTGTGACAGAGCGTCTTCTATTCCTTTGCAACCAATGGTGAAGACTGGTGGAAATATGAACTTTTTCTCAGATTCATAAAGGCAGAAGAAGAGATAGTGACATAATTATAATTATATTAAGAAGCATGGTTGATTGGTTGTCAGCACACTTACATTTAACAGTCTTGGGTGTTTTTACATGATAATGGCATAATGACAGTAATGAACTTAGAAGTTATTCTTAGCAAAGTATCACAGCAGAGTGCAATCGATTTCTGCAGAAGCTATAAATGCAATCTTCAACCTTATAGGTTATTGTAAATGCAAAGCACAAATTCTCATTCATAACTACTTAATTAAAGAACATTATTGGTTTACCTGTAATTGCTTTAATTTATCACAGTGTTACAATTTATAAGTAATGTGTGTTATTCTCCAGTAGTTTTATTGTAATTACACATAATTTACAATTCACATTACTGGATTTCTAATTAGCCTCTAAATATTCTTGGTTATAAAAATGAAATACTATTTTAAGGAGAATAGGATAATTAACGATGTATTAAATCTATTGGCTGTCAAGCATTTAACAAACAATAAAGTCAACTAATTCAGGCGATTTCGTTGATGGGTTATAAAATTTTATAAAGTTATGGAGTGCAACTTAGTCATTCCTTGAGATGCTGCCATTAATAACACTGTTTCAAATTTATCTTGGTAGAACTCTGGTCCACATTATATTTGGCAAAACAACACATCCAGCATCTCCTTTTATGTTTGGGTGGATGGCACTGGAGAGAGGCCAGTGTAGATATCCATCAAAATATTCCTAAACAAGCTTTCCTAATGTTAGAGTTTCCAAGTTACTTGACTTAGAAGGTGGAATAGTGACAATTTCAATCAATTGAATCTATTGTGATTCTAGAGATTGGGAAAGATAATGTGGTTAGCTTAGTAAATTCACTATTTTGAATTTCCTTCAAAGTTTGTAAACAGCCTTGTTTTGGCATGATGTAGCAATAGGCCAAAGTCACATGACTTCACCCTTTCATTTGAAGATAACTAATGAAAGACATACGGTGAGCCATAATGTTCTATAGAATATGCAGCCACCTCTACAGTGTGTTTTAAAAGGTCTTCAAAATTCAGTACTTTTAAATAAACCTGAAATTTCTATCATCAGAAACAATCCTTGTGGTTAGGCATTGATCCAGAAAGCTTCCATAAATGCAACTGTAATATGTACACTGAATGAAATATGAATAGTCTTCATCACTGAATTCACAAGAATTCATTTTTAAATGAGATGATATCAGGCAAGAGGTAGAAGGGACAGAGAAAATACTGTCAGAAAATAAAGAAGAGAAGAAAGTTCTGTTGAGGCAAGAAACTTAGCTAAAGTGACATAAAACTATGTACGGTAGGATGGGGATATGTCCAGCAACCCAAAGAACCTTGTGATGTTTCTGTGTGCCAGGACAGAATAGATCATTGAAGAAAATTGAGACTGGCATCCTTGCTTGGTAAGTTTGTCTAAGACCAATCGTAAAATCTCCCTGCTAAGGTTTTTTGGGTTTGGGGGTTTTGTTGCTGTTTTAAATCCTGGTCCTCGAAGCTGTTGCACTTCCCTACCTTTAATGAAAATGGAGCTTTCTATAATTCAGAATAAAAATAATTGATTATAACTTTTTAAATGGTATCAAAAGATATGGTCCTGGTGTGGCTGGCAAAATGGCCAAATAGGAACAACTCCGGTCTACAGCTCCCAGCAAAATCAACGCAGAGGGCGGTGATTTCTGCATTGCCAGCTGAGGTACCCAGCTCATCTCATTGGGACTGGTTAGACAGTGGGTACAGCCCATGGAGGGCAAGCAGAAGCAGGCTGGGGCATCGCCTTACCCAGGAAGTGTAAGGGGTCTGGGAACTCCCTCCCCGAGGCAAGGGAAGCCGTGAGGGACTGTGCTGTGAGGAACGGTACACTCCAGCCCAGATGCTACACTTTTCCCATGGTCTTCGCAACCCACAGACCAGGAGATTCCCTGGGGTGCCTACGCCACCAGGGCCCCGGGTTTCAAGCACAAAACCAGACAACTGTTTGGGCAGACACCAAGCTAGCTGTAGGAGTTTTTTTCATACCCCAGTGGCGCCTGGAATGCCAGTGAGACAGACCCATTCACTTCCCTGGAAAGGGGACTGAAGCCAGGGAACCAAGTGGGCTACCACCCATGGAACCCAGCAGATCCCACCCCTGCGGAGCCCAGCAAGCCAAGATCCACTGGCTTGAAGTTCTCTCTGCCAGCACAGCAGTCTGAAGTTGACCTGGGAAGCTCCAGCTTGGTGGGGGGAGGGGCGTTTGCCATTACTGAGGCCTGAGTAGGTGTTTTCCCCTCACAGTGTAAATAAAGCCACCAGGGAGTTCAAACTGGGTGGAGACCACAACTGCTCAGCAAAGCCACTGTAGCCAGACTGCCTCTCTAGATTCCTCCTCTCTGGGCAGGGTGTCTCTGAAAGAAAGGCAGCAGCCCCAGTCAGGGGCTTATAGATAAAACCCCCATCTCCCTGGGACAGAGCACCTGGGGGAAGGGGCAGCTGTGGGCACAGCTTCAACAGACTTAAATATTCCTGCCTTCCTGCTCTGAAGAGAGCAGCGGCTCTCTCAGCACAGTGCTCAAGCTCTGCTAAGGGACAGACTGCCTCCTCAAGTGGGTCCCTGACCCCCGTGCCTCCTAACTGGGAGACACCTCCCAGCATGGATTGACAGACACCTCATACAGGAGAGCTCCAACTGGTATCTGGTGGGTTCCCCTCTGAGACAAAGCTTCCAGAGGAAGAAACAGACAGAAATCTTTGCTGTTCTGCAGGCTCGTCTGGTGATACCCAGGCAAACAGGGTCTGGAGTGGACCTCCAGCAAACTCCAGCGACCTGCAGCAGAGAGGCCTGATTGTAACAAGGAAAACTAACAAACAGAAAGGAATAGAATCAACATCAACATAAAGGACGTCCACAAAAAAAGCCCATCCAAAGGTCATCAACATCAAAGACCAAAGGTAGATAAATCCACGAAGATGAGGAAAAACCAGTGTAAAAAGGCTGAAAATTCCAAAAACCAGAACGCCTATTCTCCTCCAAAGGATCACAGTTCTTCACCAGCAAGGGAACAAAACTGGATGGAGAATGAGTTTGATGAGCTAACAGAAGTAAGCTTCAGAAGGTGGGTAATAACAAACTCCTCTGAGCTAAAGGAGCATGTTCTAACCCAATGCAAGGAAGCTAACAACCTTGAAAGAAGATTAGACGAATTGCTAACTAGAATAACTGGTTTAGAGAAGAACATAAATGACCTGATGGAGCTGAAAAACACAGCACAAGAACTTCGTGAAGCATACACAAGTATCAGTAGCCAAACTGATCAAGCAGAAGAAAGGATATAGGAAACTGAAGATCAACTTGATGAAATAAAGCATGAAGACAAGATTAGAAAAAAAAAAGAATGAAAAGGAATGAACAAAGTCACCAAGAAGTATGGGAATATGTGAAAAGACCAAACCTATGTTTGATTGGTATGCCTGAAAGTGATGAGGAGAATGGAACCAAGCTGGAAAACACTGTTCAGGATATTATCCAGGAGAACTTCCCCAGCCTAGCAAGACAGGCCAATATTCAAACTCAGGAAATAAAGAGAACACCACAAAGATACTCCTCAAGAAGAGCAACTCCAAGACACATAATTTTCAGATTCACAAAGGTTGAAATGAAGGAAAAAATGTTAAGGGCAGCCAGAGAGAAAGGTCGGGTTACCCACAAAGGGAAGCTCATCAGACTAACAGTGGATCTCTCTGCAGAAACCCTGCAAGCCAAAAGAGAGTGGAGGGCCAATATTCAACATTCTTAAAGAATTTCAAACCAGAATTTCATGTCCAGCAAAGCTAAGCTTCATAAGCAAAGGAGAAATAAAATCCTTTACAGACAAGCAAATGCTGAGAGATTTTGTCACCTCTAGGCTTACCTTACAAAAGCTCCTGAAGGAAGCACTAAATATGGAAAGGAAAAACCAGTACCAGCCACTGTAAAAACATTCCAAATTGCAAAGACCATCAACACTATGAAAAAACTGCATAAACTAACTGGCAAAATAACCAGCTAGCATCATAATGACAGGTTCAAATTCACACATAACAATATTAACCTTAAATGTAAATGGGCTAAATGCCCCAATTAAAAGACATAGACTGGCAAATTGAATAGTCAAGACCCATCAGTGTGCTGTATTCAGGAGACCCATCTCACATGCAAAGACACACATAAGCTCACGATAAAGGGATGAAGGAATATTTACCAAGCAAATGGAAAGCAAAAACAAACAAACAAACAAAAAAAGGCAGGAATTGCAATCCTAGTCTCTGATAAAACAGATTTTAAACCAACAAAGATCAAAAAAGACAAAGAAGAGCATTACATAATGGTAAAGGGATCAATGTAACAAGAAGAGCTAGCTATCCTAAATATATATGCACTCAATACAGGAGCACCCAGATTCATAAAGCAAGTTCTTAGAGAACTACAAAGAGACTTAGACTCTCACACAATAATGGTGGGACACTTTAACACCCCACTGTCAATATTAGACAGATCAATGAGACAGAAAATTAACAAGGATATTCAGGACTTGAACTCAGCTCTGGACCAAGCAGACCTAATAAACATCTACAGAACTCTCCACCTCAAATCAACAGAATATACATTCTTCTCAGCACCACATTGCACTTTTTCTAAAATTAACCCCATAATTGGAAGTAAAACACTCCTCAGCAAATGCGTAAGAATGGAAATCATAAGAGTCTCTCAGACCACAGTGCAATCAAATTAGAACTCAGGATTAAGAAACACATTCAAAACCGCACAGCTACATGGAAACTGAACAACCTGCTCCTGAGTGACTACTGGGTAAATAACAAGATTAAGGCAGAAATAAGTTATTTGAAACCAGTGAGAACAAAGACACAATGTTCTAGAATCTCTGGGACAGAGCTAAAGCAGGGTTTAGAGGGAAATTTATAGCACTAAATGCCCACAGAAGAAAGCTGGAAATATCCAAAATCGACACCCTAACATCACAACTAAAACAACTAGAGAAGCAAGAGCAGGCAAAATCAAAAGCTAGGGGAAAACAAGAAATAAGTAAGATCAGAGCAGAACTGAAGAAGATAAGAACACGAAACACCATTCAAAAAACCAATGAATCCAGGAGCTGGTTTTTTGAAAATGTTAACAAAATAGATAGACTGCTAGCCAGACTAATAAAGAAGAAAAGAGAGAAGAATCAAGTAGACACAATAAAAAAAGATAAAGGGGATGTCACCACTGATCCCACAGAAATACAAACTATCATCAGAGAATACTATAAATACCTTTATGCAAATAAACTAGAAAATCTAGAAGAAATGGGTAAATTCCTGGACACATACACCCTACCAAGACTAAACCAGGAAGAAGTCTAATCCCTGAATAGACCAATAAAAAGTTCTGAAATTGAGGCAGTAATTAGTAGTCTACCAACCACAAAAAGCCCAGGACCAGACAGATTCACAGCCGAATTCTACCAGAGGTACAAAGAAGAGCTGGTACCATTCCTTCTGAAACTATTCCAAACAATAGGAAAAGAGGAACTCCTCCCTAACTCATTTTGGAGGCCAGCATCATCCTGATACCAAAACCTGGCAGAGACACAACAAAAAAAGAAAATTTCAGGCCAATATCCCTGATGAACATTGATGCAAAATCTTCAATGAAATACTGGCAAACCGAATCTAGCAGCATATCAAAAAACGTATCCATCACAATCGAGTCGGCTTCCTACCTGGGATGCAAGGCTGGTTCAGCATACACAAATCAATAAATGTAATCCATCACATAAACAGAACCAATGACAAAAACCACCTAATTATCTCAATAGATGCAGAAAAGGCCTTTGGCGAAATTCAACACCCTTCATGCTAAAAACTCTCAATAAACAAGCTATTAATGGAACATATCTCAAAATAATAAGAACTATTTATGCAAACCCACAGCCAATATCATACTGAATGGGCAAAAGCTGGAAGCATTCCCTTTGAAAACCAGCACAAGACAAGAATGCCCTCTCTCACCACTCCTATTCAACATAGTGTTGGAAGTTCTGGCCAGGGCAATCAGGCAAGAGAAATAAATAAAGGGTATTCAATAGGAAGAAAGTCAAATTATCTCTGTTTGCAGATGACTAATTGTATATTTGGAAAACCCCATCGTCTCAGCCCAAAATATCCTAAAGCTGATAAGCAACTTCAGCAAAGTCTCAAGATACAAAATCAATGTGCAAAAATCACAGCATTCCTATACACCAATAATAGACAAACAGAGAACCAAATCATGAGTGAACTCCCATTCACAATTGCCACAAAGAGAATAAAATACCTAGGAATACAACTTACAAGGGATGTGAAGCACCTCTTCAAGGAGAACTACAAACCAGTACTCAAGGAAATCAGAGAAGACACAAACAAATGGAAAAACATTCCATCTCATGGGTAGGAAGAATCAGTATCATGAAAATGGCCATACTGCCCAAAGTAATTTATAGATTCAATGCTATTCCCATCAAGCTACCATTGACTTTCTTCACAGAATTAGAAAAAACTACTTTAAATTTCATATGGAACCAAAAAAAGAGCCCATATAGCCAAGACAATCCTAAGCAAAAAGAACAAAGCTAGAGGCATCATGCTAACTAACTTCAAACTATACTACAAGACTACAGTAACCAAACCAGCATGGTACTGTTACCAAAATAGATATGTAGATCAATGAAACAGAACAGAGCCCTCAGAAATAATGCCACATATCTACAACCATCTGATCTTTGACAAATCTGACAAAAACAAGCAATCGGCAAAGGATTCCCTATTTAATAAATGGTATTGGAAAAACTGGCTAGTCATATGCAGAAAACTGAAACTGGACCCCTTCCTTACATCTTATACAAAAATTAACTCAAGACAGTTTAAAGACTTAAATTTAAAACCTAAACCCATAAAAACCCTAGAAGAAAACCTAGGCAATACCATTCAGGACATAGGCATGTGCAAAGACTTCGTGACTAAAACACCAAAAGCAATGGCAACAAAAGCCAAAATTGACAAATGGGATCTAATTAAAGTAAAGAGCTTCTGCACAGCAAAAGAAACTATCATCAGAGTGAACAGGCAGCCTACAGAATGGGAGAAAAATTTTGCAATCTATCCATCTGACAAAGGGCTAATATCCAGAATCTACAAGAAACTTAAACAATTTTACAAGAAAAACAACCCCATCAGAAAGTGGGCAAAGAATATGAACAACACTTCTCAAAAGAGGATATTTATGTGGCCAACAAACATATGGAAAAAAAGCTCATCATCACTGGTCATTAGAGGAATACAAATCAAAACCACACAATGAGATACCATCTCACACCAGTTAGAATGGCGATCATTAAAAAGTCAGGAAACAACTGATGCTAGAGAGGATGTGGAGAAATAGGAACGCTTTTACACTGTTGGTGGGACTGTAAATTAGTTCAACCATTGTGGGAGACAGTGTGGTGATTCCTCAAGGATCTAGAACCAGAAATACCATTTGACCCACTGATCCCATTACTGTGTATGTACCCAAAGGATTATAAATCATTATGCTATAAAGACACATGCACACGTGTGTTTATGGCAGCACTATTCACAATAGCAAAGACTTGGAACCAACCCAAATGCCCATCAATGATAGACTGGATAAAGAAAATGTGGCACATATACACTGTGGAATACTGTGCATCCATAAGAAAGAATGAGATCATGTCCTTTCCAGGGACATGGATGAAGCTGGAAGTTTCTCAAGAAACTAACACAGGAACAGAAAACAAACCACCGCATGTTTTCACTCGTAAGTGGGAGTTGAACGATGAAAACACATAGACACAGGGAGGGGAACATAACACACTGGGGCCTGCCAGGGAGTCGGGGGCAAGGGGAGGGATAGCATTAGGAGAAGTAGCTAATGTAGATGACGGGTTGATGGATGCAGCAAACCACCATGGCACGTGCATACCTATGTAACAAACCTTCAGGTTCTGCACATGTATCCCAGAACTTAAAGTATAATAAAAAATAAAATAAAATAAGAAAATGTGTGACTGCATGAACCTTTCTGAAGCCTAATCAAACCTGAGGTTAGAAGTTCCTGAATTGAACTTTAGAAAGAGTAATAAATATATTGTCTTGCAGTTATCAATCAGAAAAAAAAGATGTGGTCCTAAAATCATAAATTGTATTTACAGTTCAAGGCATATCACCATAACTGCAAATCATCTACTAAATTCATCTGCCTTGAAATTTGGTTGTCATGAATAAACTAAGTCCCATTTTAAAATAGTACACCAATTATACTCACAACCATGAACTGTTAATAGCACAAATCTATTCTATGAACTTTTGTCATCTGACATTGAAATACTCACACCCCCATCTAGTACCGCATTATATTCAGAGACATAACCAAAGAGGCTTCCAAAGACTGTAGCCATTTCCAGCAAAATCAAGGGTTAAGAGGTCTATCTTGTGTCTTCCATTAGTGGGTGTCACTGTGATGAAATTAACAAAGCCCTATTCTGAAGACTTTCGGGACCAGCTTGGAAGCATTTTGTGATAATGGTGCTCATTGTAACTGGATTTGACCTGTGGTTAATTCATATCAGCAACTAAAAATGCAGGCATTTAACTACACTGAATTTAATTCTAGCCCAAACCAAGCTTTTTAGTCAGCCTACAGTATCACAAGAAATACTGTAGAATTGAATAGTTAGCTGCATTCAATCAGACTCAATATATTTTTTGTGTATTTTTAGGTGAGAAATGTGAAATTAAGGTGTATGGGATGTCTGCATTTCCTTCTCTTCCTGGCTATCTTTATTTAACATGCTCAAATCAGTTATTAGGTTATGAATGTGTCTCAATTATTTCTAGAAACAGGTTGATGAAATTGATTTTTCTACAGTAAAATTCCCCTTTGTGTGTGTGTTTTGTGTGTGTGCTTTTAAATCACACTTAAACATACATAGGAATATGATGTTGGACAATGCGCTAATTAAAGGGAAGACTTTAATGGACCTCATAGAGGGTAAGGACATGCCGTACCTCAGTTGATTGCTTCTCGATTAGGACTCAAACGCTATCCCATTCTTCCTTTTGGGTATGACTTGAGTCTGTACAGTGCACTACATAAATGATTTTCCATGGCTTTTTAAAAGGCGGTGCATATTAATATTTTAAACTGAAGTAATTGCTTCTTGCTCAGCAATGGGTTTCATTTATGAGTGTTTATCCTCAGCAAATGGAAAGTATGGTTAATCTCAGTTAAAAATTGGTTCTTTAAATAGCTCTAATTACATTCTGTTTATATTTATATGTGTTAGACACTTAAGATTTAATCGGTAGCAGTTCTAACAAACCATAATGTTTATTAGCTGGTTTTAAATTATTGTTATGGATGGGAGTTGAATAAGAAAATAAGTGATTTGTCTACTATCAAACACAGAAAATAAAAGATGGACCAATGCTTTAAAAAGAGTTTTTAGCATAACTTCAAATTTTAATATAATGTATGAGAAAGAGGTCATATTAGGTCAATTCGTTTTCTTTTTTCTTTATTTTTTGAACTCTAACAATAGAAAAAAATGTGGTGTCTAATGGCATAAGATTAGTGAAGTTTTTGTTTTCAAAAATTATTAAGATCCTCGTGTTCGAGTGCTAAAAAAGAAGGGACTAAATTTTGCATTTTAATTCATATTTATTCAGAAGAAAAACTTACATGAGATATAACGTGTTGATTTTTTAATGAAAAAAATTTGTTTTAAGTTGATGTGATGCTAGGTTAAGTCAATTTAATTTGCTTAAATTCTGTATTTTGATTAAACAGAAAAGACCTTGTTGGATTCTGCTTCTTTCCTGAGAAATTTATCAAAGGACTTCCTCGAATCTTTGAATAAGACTTCTGAATTGCACATGGCTCACACACAGTGAGTTAGGAAACTCGCAGTCATTTTATTGACATTTAATTTTCAATTTGTTTTATTGTAATTTTCAAGATATGCAAAATGAAGTATAATTCAAAAGACAATTTATTAATAACACCTGTATCTCTATGGAACTAAAAACATTTGTGATTGTTTTCAAAAGGCAATAGTATTCCCAGAAAAGAAGTTTGTAGAAGTATTAGTGTCATTTTATAAATAAGGAAGATGAGACAAATATTACAACTGCTTTACATTGTGAAAAATGTAATCATTTTATCTCCACCTTAAGCTCCGAGCTCTGTCCCAAGAGCTATAAGCCACCATAGCCTGCTAGGCTAGTTCTTCTTTTGTAGAAACTCATTTCTCTTTTGTTTTCTATTTCTGTTGCTACTTTCTAGAGCATGTCCTGGCTACCTTATGCCTGAAAATAAAGCCTTGCAAATTCAGTCTAGTCTCTCTCTGCCCAGCTACAGGACTCCACTATGGCACTTGTCCCCTTAAGCACCCACAATCATGCCACTCTTCACTCTCAAAGCTGCCAGGAGATGGCCTCTCTCTATTGGATAAAAGCCCACATGCTCATCTCTGCATGCCGGGCACTTCTGGATCCGGTGCCTTTACCAGGCCTTCAAACTTACCTACCAGTGGTCTGCAAAACTCTCGAATCGCAGCCAAGTCTCATGTCCATCTCAGGTTTTTCCTCCTCTGTACCGATGCCTTTCCATTTTCTTGAAGGACATTCTACTGACATCGGGCCTTATGGAAATCTCCCCTATTCTTGAAGCCTCAGACAAACCTCATTGCCATTATGTTACGTTCCAGATCTGGGTTCTGAATGCATTTGTTTTATATCATTCATATGTCATGTATCCTATTTACCTCATAGCATAAATATTCATATCCTTGTTCATGTCCAAGCTATGTAACTCTAGCTTGGCACATAATAGTACTCAGTTCATATTTGTAAATAGATATTTATTACAGGATTAATGAATGTCGCTCAGTGCTGAGTGCTTTATTTTGCATAATTAAGAATCAGGGCTGGGTGCAGTGGCTCACACCTGTAATCCTAGCACTTTGGGAGGCCAAAGTGGGTGGATCACCTGAGGTCAGGAGTTCGAGACCAGCCTGACCAATATGGTGAAACCCTGTCTCTACTAAAAATACAAACAAATTAGCTGGGCGTGGTGGCGTGCGCCTGCAGTCCCAGCTACTTAGGAGGCTGAAACAGGAGAATTGCTTGAACTTGGGAGGCGGAGGTTGCAGTGAGCTGAGATTGCGTCACTGCACTCCAGCCTGGGCGACACGGTGAGACTCCATCTAAAAAAAAAAGAAAAAGGAAAGAAAAAGAATCAGATGTGAGAGTGGCTGACAGGGAATATTTGAATTAATTAATTACTTTGTAGAAATTGTGAGTCATCTCTTTCACCTACCCTTCACACTCTTTCAATAACCATTTCTTTCTCTTCATCATTTCCTGATTTAGTCCTGTGCAAGATGTTGGTGCCAGCCATCTGGGGGTGAACAAGACAGTTTTTGTCACCATGAGTAATAGTGTTAGAGAATAGCAGGGAAGACAAACACAAACAATAATGGCAGTGAAATGTGTTGAGCGTTATGGCTGGGATTGACAGGAAATTATGGAAACGAAGTGCAGGGGACCTATCTGGCTTCATCTAGGGGACAGGAAAGACCTCCCTGAGGAAGGGAGCTTTAAACCAAGACCCAAGGAAAGCCGAGGACTGAAACAAGCAGAAGGGGAGAGCAGCAGGCCCCTATAATTACCAAGGCCCATGCTAGGCGCTAGGCACAAAGGTGGAAAAGAAAACAGTGCTTCCTGCCCCCCACGAAGCCTTCATAAATAACGAAACAGTTTGCAATAAGCACTGTGAAGAAAGCAAGCAATGTGTTGTTATAAAGAGGTAACAAGTGGGGAGAATGCCATCTAATTACGTACAGTGGCCAGAACGGACCTTTCTGAAGAGATGTCACCTAACCTGTGGTCTGCAGGATACGCGGGAGGTGGCCATGGGCAAAGCAGGTATGGGAGCATTCTAACTGAAAGCAGCAGCCTGTGCAAAGCTCTGACAGTGGAGAAAACTTGGAGCATCCAGAGAAGACAAGGAAAGCCAAGGTGGCTGCAAAGCTGTCAGCAGAGGAGGTAGCCTGAGATGGGATTAGCAAGGTGGCCTTCCCAGACTATGGAGGGTCTCCTAGGCAAAGAGGAAGAGTTTGCTTTTGACGCTAAGTGCATTGAGAAACCATTAATGGGCTTTAAGCAAGGAAGCGGCATGACCCAGTTTATACTTTAAAGTACAACTTCTGCAGGAAGACGATTCCTAGCGAGGGAAGAAGAGGAGCAGGGCATCCAGGCTGATGGTAGCTTAGACTAGGGTAGGAACAGTGATCCTTGCAGTGGGAGAATTCTACATCCATATGGGAAGGGCACTGAAGAGGACACGTGCATTGGATGCGGGGGATGAACAAAAGAGGAATAAAGAACACGAGGACAGACATGGTCATGACTGCACGAAGGCCTTCTGCTAACTTCTTCCTGTTGAGCCTATCCTTTGCCCCCAGGGTTGTTTCACACCCTGGCCGTATACAAAAGCTGAGAACGTTCTTGAATTCTTTACTATCAATTGAGTTCATAAGACCTTAGAACAAGCTTGGAAGAAAAAAATTGTGAACTCTGATAAATGTAAATGTGACTTTCAGTCTTGAACCTGGCTGCTCCGTTGTCCCAGTCACCTTTTTCCTGGAGTGGAAAGTTTTAAAAGTCTCTTCAAGCTGCCTCCATCCGCAGTGAAGAGACCATGACCCCACTGAAGATGTGGTTTTCAGGTGAACTTGAAGACATGCCTCTGAATTAGCTCCTCCCTATTCCATCCAAGGTTCTGTGGCCCCTCCTGTATCACCAAGCCACTGAGGATAGCAGCTGGGCCACACACACCAGTTTCACCCCTTGCTGGTTCTCAGTTTTTGTCATCCCTTGGCTCTGGTTGTATGCATAAGTAATTTCAAGTAGATCTTGATGTGGCACTGAGCTAGTTTTATTTCATGCTTGCTGCTACATGTAGCTAAGCTTATATTCTAGACATTATAACGTTTTATACCTAGAAGGAGCCTTAGATGTCATTTTATCAGATGTCTTTATTATATAGATGAGAAAACCAAGATGTAGAAAGTTAAAGTCATTTGGGGCACATCATAATACTCCAGAAAATCATAACCTTTAGAAAGCTCTGTATTCTAATTCTAACCACACCTCTTACCAGCTGTACTAATTAATTCATCTCTGGACCCTCCTTCAATTTTCTTTTTTTAAAACAAAGATAATAATTCCTACTTTGCAGAATAGTCGAGGGGGTCAGAGATAATATACAACAAGCATGTGATATTTACAAAACACTCAAATTGTCATTATTATTATATGTTCACTTTTCGTTGTCCACTGTTACAGTGACAGTATCACTTAGTAGCCGACAAAGGCCTAAAACTCCTATTTCCAACCTAACGCTCCTTTTTATACACAGCGTACAGCCTGATAGAAATTTTCATGGGTTCATGGACTCTTACCCGGTCTATTTAGGAATAACAAACAAACGCATCCCCCACCTTGTGCCCATTTCAAGCCCTTTGAGAGTTTTTTGTGCCCTGGAGAATTAGGTACACAATTTGTAACTTTATTCAGCAGTGAAATGCCACTGTGGTCGCAAAAAAAGCTAAAGCAATATTTCAACCCTAAGAACTAGGTCTGGCACCCAGAATAAAAGACTCTTTTAATAGGAAGAATAATCTATCAATTTTGTGAAAGGGCTTTTGGAAAAGGCTCAAAGTCCTACTGCAATATAAAACATAAATGGTACATTGTCCTAGTTTTTTGCTGGAAATTGTACGTTAGCCCTAAAGAACAGAATTTCTTTTGCTTCAGCCTGCATTTTTAGAATATGCTATAAAGACAACTCTATTTTCTAGGGGTTAATAAGTAATGTGGAAAAAAAAAAGATGGCATGGATTAAATGAAGATAATAATAACAATAATCTTGTGCACCTTTTCATATTTCAAGTATAAAAGAAAATTTGTTTCTACCCATAAAAGAAAAATCCTCTCCTTATTATAATTGTTCTACACACTTTCTTCTAGTATTTTCTTACACTGAGATCTGGTTATAATCCTAGTCCTGCAGGAAGGAGGGTATGTGTCTCTGTGTAAGGGGTGCAGGGAGCTCGTTTCTGGTATCAGCCACTTGAGTGTGCTCTAGAATCGGCATGTAGCCTGTCTGTTCACCAAAAAGGTGATAGGATTCCTAGGAAAAGCTCCTGGAGATTTCAGAGTGATGTCCTCCATGGGAAACAGGCCAGGAAGATATAAATAAGAAACGCAGAGAAAGAGCCGTGACTGTGATCAGCCTGTCAGTGTTTCAGTACAGTCAGGCGTGCCTGTGAACCTTGGAGAGAGGGCAAAGTGGTAAGATCGGAAACTTGTGCTCTGAAAGCAAAACAAAATTGTTTTTGTACCTCTTCCATGATCTGTTTATTTCTCCATTTCTTTCTCTTAGTTTTAAAAGCTCCAATCATCTCAGCTGAACTAAGGGGAAGAATGTGTCTATTGTTGGACAGCTATATAAGGGGTCAGGGTGGGGGTGCTCAGCACATGGCGGGGGCCAGAGTGGGTGGAGAACACTGCTTGATTAGAGAACCCCGAGGCAGAGAGTATCCACTGCCTTCTCCAGGGTGAATCTTTCAGGGTCTTGGTTTTGTTTTAGTCCTTTTATTAAAGCTAGTGTTCTTCAACAACCACTGTTTCATTTCATTGCTTTAAATTATATTCCAAATATGCATTTCTTTTGCCCTGGTCTCTATAATAAAGACTTTCAAAATATCATGGCAAGCAATTGACTAAGTGGAGAAACACTGAAAGCTGGAGGAATTTAAGCAGAAATGGACACTTTATGCAAATGTTCTTTATGTTCTAGCTTAGATTTCTTATGGATTTTTGCTGCACTATTTTGAAGCAAATCCATCAATAAAAAATAACAATGATAATAATAACTTTGAAGTATGCTCAATGAAAATATATACACAAATTGTCTTTTTTTAATAATGTAAAGTTGGTCTGTTCCTTTAGAATATAAAGTAAATAGTGCCAGTCTCCCTTTTCTTCATGATCTGAACATTAAAATATTTGTTTACTTAGGAAATTTCAGCTTGCTTTACTAAAGGAATATTTCAAACATACAAGAAAATACAGATGTCCTCTAAACCAGCTCATACGGTGTACACATGCTTAGCTTTGCCAGAATCACTGATTCAATCAGTTATCTATTGAGTATTTACTATGCATTGAATCCTGCTCTACTGAAAAAAAAAGTTCCAGTCCGGTGCAGTACATATGCTGTTAAGAGAACACAGGTAATAAATAATAACCATAATAAATAAACTATATAACATAATAGAAAATAGTATGTGTTACAGAAAATTAAAGCAGAGTAAAGGGAATTGTGAATCTCATGGTGGGATATGGTGATGGGACTGCAATTTTATGATAGGGTGGACTCATTGAAAAGGTAAATTTGTGCAAAGACTCCACAAAGGTGAAGTGAGCTAAGCAGATATCGGGAAATAGCACAAAGGCCCTGTGGTAGCCAGCCCTCAAGGTCAGTTTAGTGTGGCAGAGGAGTGACATGGCATCACTCTTCTTTTTAAATTTCACTGGGGCTGCCGTGTTGGAAATAGGGTAGAATTAGAGAAGTCTATGAGGAGGGCATTACAGTCTCCCAGGCAACAGTTAATGGCATCTCAAAACAAAGAGGTAGCAGTGTTTGTGTTGGCAAGTGGTTAGATTCTGGATATATTTTGAGGATAGACCCATCTGAATTTCCAGATGAATTGGATACTGGTGTGAGAAAGAGAAATCAAGTATTTATTCATGGTTAGCAGGCTGAATAACTGGAAAGATGGAGTAACCATTTCCCAAGCTTCAGAAGACTGCAAGAATGGGAAGGGGAGGTGGAATCAAAAATTTAGATGTTACAAAGAACTCTTAAAGGAGTTTGGAATATTTACTCCTACCAGCCATGCATGAGATCATGTGTATCCCTCCATCAGAGTTCACTTCTATCATCTGAAAACTTGTGTCTTTAAATTCGGAAATACCCACAGCCATTATCACTCAATACCACCCCTTCCTCATTCTCTACTCTCTCTTTCCAGAACTTTTGTTCAATGTTTTGTATAGCTATTTGGCTCTATTTCATCTATTATTACTTTTTTATTTCACTAAGCTACATTCTGGATGACTTCCTTAAATATACCTTTTAAATTACAGTTCTTCCTACCTGTTGCCTGATCTGCTATTAAACTCATTTACTTTTTATTTCAATGACTATAATTTTCACTTATAAGGTTCTATTTAGTTTCTCAGATCCACCCATTATTTTATAGATGGGTGTGTTCTTTCTATCATTTGTTTTATCGCTTTAGTTATTTTAACCGAAGTTATTTTCTAATTTCTTTCTTAGCCTTGCATTATCTCAATGACTTCAGATGCTAATTCATCTTTTCTTTACATCTGATCACTCCCTCTCACTTGTGAGTGATTTGCTTTCATCATTTATAGTTTTGTTGCTGTCGCTGTGGAGTTCCCAAGGGTGAGGAATATCTCTTGTGCCTGGGTTATGGACATGATTCTAGAGGTTTGTTTTACCTTTTGTTTCCCTGCCAGCTCCAGTTGTTTCACAGGACTGACACGAGTGTCTCATGAATTGGAATGAGACTGTCCATATCATAGGTAAATATTTTAAATTTGATCCCCACATCTGCATGTTGAAGAGGCTAGGAGTTAAAATTTCTCACAGGAGACTCTTCTATCAGAACACAAAAACAACAGGTTTCCCTGCCTCTCCCCTGGATAATGGACAAAAATTTCCACAAAAGAGGCAGCCCTTCCAGTGACCTGCTTTTGGCAGTGATCTTGGTTTCTGATGCCTTCTTGTGTGAGGACCCACACCACCTCTTCTGGCTCAAAATGGACAGTCACTTCTTAATCTCTAGGTGCCAACTGGCACCAATTTGGTATTCCCCAGAGGACTTTGGTGTCAGTTTAAGATCTCTTTCTGTTTTTTTCACCTAGAAATTTCCCATTCTTTCTTTTCAGTATTGCTATGATGTTGTGCTTTTTAAAAAGTTTTCCATTACCTTTAATCCAAAATTACCAGTTTGGAGTTAGAAGTGGTTAAATAAGATTTGTTCAGCCAGTGATGATATCTGATCATCTCTGTGACATATGAGGTCCTTCAGGCCTTCTGAGTGCCTAAAGGAACCCTTACCTTCTAGACTGGGGAGAGGCCCAGAGTCCTGGGTGAGGGATCAGTGGGGTAGCTGTTTACCAACCAACACCCAAGACTTTCTTAGCCACCAGTGCAGCTATGTGGATGTGTATCAGCCAAATATCAGACTGCATATAGTGAGTTTTCTTTTCTTATTGCTCTCTACACATAATTCATATTGTCATTTACAGCAATTAGATAAGGAGCTCAAAGGAAAAACACTACCCCAGGGAATAAAAGACTGGGAAAAAAATGTTTGGCCATTAAATTATTCAAAGCAACATGAAACTATTTTAAAGTCTATTTAGATTGCTTTGTTTCATGAAATGAGGGAGAAAGGACAAAAATATTTTTAAGTCTGAGAGGATATTTTTAATATCCTCACTCTGGTACAAAATAAAATACATATTATAAAGGTACTTAGGATTATAGTCACTCACATTTTAATTAGTTCCAGGTACTTCAACATTTAATCACAATTTAAAAATCATTATGTTCATACCTTTGATAATAGGTTAATAATATTTACATTGGCACTTATTTTCTAGAAATTATAAAGAGAATCTTGGCATATTCAAAAAGTCACATAGATTATATCTGTAAGAATTGCCATTCAAACATTTTGGGAGTAAAATACCTTTTGAACAAACTTGTGTTTTATGTCTGCAAATGTAATTTGTAGGGCAAAGGAAGGGTTTTGGTATGCAGGCTTTTCTACCTCCTGAATGTAGTAGAGTCCCTGGATTCTGGGTAAATTGTAATACCCTGTGTATTTGAGCATAGAAGAGTTATAGATTAATGTCAACGTTCTCACTGATGCCTAGAGTTAGGCATCACATTTGCCTTGCCTTGGAAACTACTTAAAAAGACCTGCGCTGGGTTGTTCCTATGTGTCAATTATTTCCAGCCTTTAGCCAATCAGATTACAAGCAGGAGAGAGTAGAACAGGAGGTTGGGTTCATTCAGATATTTCCAAAATTTTGTCAAAAATTGTTACTGACTCCAAAACTTATTCTTCCAGCATTAGTTGGTTAAGAAAATGCTTAGTAACAAAAATTAACTATTATGTCAGTGATTGTGGTGGATGAATTTTCATTCCCATGCCAATTCAATATATATTTGAAAAATAGTGGTGTATGCAAGCTGTTATTAATTAAACTCACTCATTTAATCTGTTTCTTTGATGCATAAACAGATTCTGGGAATTGCTTGTGATACCTCTTTGCCCACCAGAATCTGGAGTTAAATGTTGCAAACTGTTGTTCCACAGACCGTGGAAGCAATTGAACACACATTTGCAAAGGCTTTATAATTGATATTCAGCTGTGGTTCAACTTCATCATAGCCTGATCAGCTGACACAGCAATCACCCCAATTATTCAATTTTTTGGTCTAACATGTTTCTCCAGGACTCACAGCCTGTGATGTGGATAGGATAACAATCATAGTAACGCAAATTATAGCTCTTACTCTATCTCACCACACAGAACCTCAACCTCCTAGACAATATCCTTGAATTTCTGAGAGACCCAAGTTATGTGTCTCTCATGCTCACTAATAAACTTCATCCCACAGAACTGGTTTTGTCCAGTTCTGTCTGTTGTACAAGCCCTTTTTATCTCTAGGTACCAGGAGTAGGTATTAGTCAGGGTTCTCCAGAGAAATAGAACCCAGTAGGATCTTTAGGGATATATAAGGGGGACTTGTTATGAGAACTGGATCGCTGGATTATGGAGGCTGAGAAGTTTCATGATCTGCCCTCTGCCAGCTGGAGCCCCAGGAAAGCTGGTGGTGTGATTCCATCTGGGTCTGAAGAGGGTAGTTGGGGGATCCCAAGGCCTGAGAACCTGGAGCTGTGATGTCCAAGGGAAGGAGAAGATGGATGTCCCAGCTCCAGAAGAGAGAATATTCACTCTTCGCCTGCTTTTGTGTTCTATGTTGGCCCTCAGCGAATGGGATGGTGCCCACCCACACTGGCGAGGGGGGATCCTCTTCATTCAGTCCCCCCATTCAAATGCCAACCTCCTCCAGAAACACCCTCACACACATGCCCAGAAATAATGTTTCACCAGAGATCTGGGTATGCCTTGGCCTGCTCAAGTTAAGACATAAAATTACCATCACGGAGAGAGCATAGGCCTGTTCTTCAGTTCTGCCCTCCGACTGAAGCTGTCATCCTGCCTGTGAGGCTGGAGCCACCATGCCACTCTCCAACGTAGGGACAATGCCTGACTGCCTCCCTGGAACCTTTGTGTGAACAGCTGGTTGCCTTGCTGCCAACAGGCCACCCTCCTAAGCGTTTGCAGACAGAGCCTGGGACCCCAGGCAGGACAGACACCATCCTGTTATTGCCACCGCATGGCTGCAGCACCTGCATATAAACGCCAGCCTCCCTCCTTCCTCTTCCGCTTGAAACAGAAGCCTAATTGCAAAAATACTTCGTGGAGCCTCCACTTAAACTGCTCGTTCATCTGTCAGGTGACTGAAACACGTTTGCATCTCAGGGAAGACACTGTTGTTGATTTGATATCACACATTGTGAAGAAAGTTTTCACATCTATTTACCCACCACGACAACTTTAATGTGATGACATTAAAGGGAAACTACCACTTCATTTCCGTTTTTGGGAGGGAAGTAATTTTGAGAAGGGAAATGTGAATGGCTTGTTTCAACAGGGAAAGATAAACAATGTAGGGCTTTGAAAAGATGTATAAAGTACAGAGGGCAGCAATTGAAAGTTAAGGGTTAAGAATGGGCTGCTTAGTTAACCCCAAGAGGCAGTACATATCCCTAGAGACTGCCTGAGAATCATGAGAAGAAGCAAATTAAAATAATAATTCAGAATGAATGGAGAACAGCACGTGAGCAGGAGAGACTGCTGCTTTCATCCGAAGAGCAGGATGGGTGCTCAGAGCACGTGTGGACAGAGGAATGTTATCATGGTTGGAAGGATTGTTCTTTCCTCATTCACATTGTGAATTGGCGTACGGCTATTTAACGGACAAGAGCCCTCGCCGTCCTTAATTTTAGTTCCAATTGCCTGCCCCAGACTTTCTCTGTCCAGCTTGCACTAGCAAGTAACTTAGTCAATCTGCTTGTGTATGAGGTTGGGGCACCTTCATCCTCACATACAAGCAGGTTGACTAAGTGGAGTCAAGCAGATCAATGAAACGAAGCAGTTAAAAGTCTGTTCTCATGTTGATAGAGCACTGACTTTTTTTACTTCTTTAATTATCTACAAAATACGTAAATAATATCTGTAAAACATACCCAATACAACAAAACAGAAGTTCTCCTTGACTCTTTCCCAAAGGTAACCAGGGTAATCTATTTGATTGGTAAACATCAAGACATTTTTCCTATGCCTATGTATACATTCACACAAGCACACGTGCGCATACACACACACCCACACAGTCTGGAAAAATATATATGCACACATATTTTGTTATTATTCCTTTCTGTGTGTGATCATTTTAAACTTTACATATACAAATAGGTCCCTATTGTTCTATAACTTGGTCTCTTTTCCTATTTATCATCAAGATAATTCCATGTTGCACACTTTTGTGCTTCATCATTATTCAGTTTACGTGAATGTCGCTGATTGAGGGAAAATTAGGTTGTTTTTATTTTTCACCATTATAAATGATGATGCAGTCTACACCCTCACACACACATGAATATATCTCTGGAATACATTGCTGGAAGTAAATTACCAAGCCACAAGTTATATACATTTTAATATTTACCAGCTACTGCTCAATTTTTCTCCAAAAGTCTAACCAAGTTACACTCACATCCACCATGCATAGAAGTACCCACATAAAAGTACACCCTCACCAAAAATAGACATTATCTTCTTTTTACCTTTTGGCAACATGATAGAAGGAGATCTTTCACATCTCAATTTATCAAAATCCACTCATCTTTCAAGACGTGGCTCGAAGGACACCTCTTTCATCCACACCCTCCCAGAGCCCCTGAAAGTGGCTCCCTACACCACTGAATTACTGCAGTAATTTGTTCAAACCTCTCTCATTACATTCATCACATTCCATTTTATATTCTAGTTTTTATTAGTGTGTATTCTTACCTCTGGGTTGAGGGCAAGGCCAAAGACCATGGCCAATTCATCTTTATATCTCCCCTAGGTCCTTATTTTAGTGACTCTTACATCGCTGGGAGGTAATAATTTGTAAAATATGCAAATACAAGAAGGAAAAAAAGAATGAATGGAGCTCCATTCTAAATGAATAATATTTTGTAAAGAATTTGTGTTGCATGTATTTATGGTTTATTCTGAGCAAACTCAGAAGGCAGTGGGTATAAAAAAGATAATCAAGTCAGGAGAAAATCTGATAGAAAATCCACTCCTTGGTTCATGTCTGATTTAGATGGAGAAAAATATTTGATTCCAATTCACAATTCTTTTATTCTTATTCAGTGTAATAAGCACTATGGTTGCATCAGAAACACTGAGTTCAAATCCCATGTAAATCACTGACCATGTTTGTGACTTAGGAAAATTCATTAAGATGCTCAGAGCTTTGACTTCCTCATCTATAAAATGGGCTTCATAATAACCATCCTAGACGCAGGATAATTATTTATTTTTACCAGAGTTGTTTACTCAGTGCCTGCTGTGAGTCAGGCACAGTGGCTATAAACATGAGTACATTGTAGGAATCACACAAGACAGTGTATGTAAACACACTTTTAAAATAATAAATTGATATATATGCATGAGGAAGTACTATGGTATGTACACTTGTGACAAAGTTTGTTTTGCTATTTTTAAAAATGCAAAATTGAATAAATGTCTTCTATTGAAAAATTTCATTCCATTAGAAAAGACAAATTTATTGTTTTAATAGACAGGTTTTATAATTCACAAGCTAGATATTTTCCTAGACTTCTGATAGTTTTTTATTCAAAAACCTATGTGAGCACCGGTATTTCCACAATCTGTCTCTACTCTTCCCGTTTACTCTTTCATTGAGTTATTCATATTCTTAAAGATGGTTGATAAAATAAATCAGTGAAGATACTGAGGAGTGTTACCATTCTCTTCTTTATATGTTAAACAGCTCATTGTATATTTGAAAAATGTTACTTATAAAGTTACAGCAAAATTCAGTTCCTAAATAAACTAGAAAATAATGAGATCTTACCGACAGTTGCACCTATTTTGATAGGAAAGTCTTCGCTCCTCAAGTTCTCAAGATCCAAAAAAAAAAAATGCCCTTTTTGCTCTAACATGTTGACCTTTGAGTCTACATTAGTGCAGTATCAGTGGCAAAATCTGAACTGTAAAATGAATCTGTTCGGATTAAGGGTTTAGCTGTTGCATGGCTAAGTGGGTCAAGCTCTCTTAACTGATGGATTTAACTGATGCCACCCCAAAGAGGAAAAGTTTAGATTCAAACAAACCTGTCAGCTTTCAATAGTTCTCGTATATCACACTTTTTCCATGAGACTCACAATCTCTCAAGTTTGGGAAGGGGAAAAAAGTAAATTCACACTTGCAGCTTCTTCTCTGAGACAGCCTTATTAAAGAAAAGTGAGCACTCACTCTCAGGGAGACATAGTTTTATTTGGTAACTGAAGTTTGAAAAATATAACTAGTACCACTGATTTGCTTTCAGCCATACAATAATTTATTCTAGTTTCTATGAAGGTTACAAAATATACTTAACTCTTAAGGAGAATATGAAGTTCTTCATTTGCCAAATTTAATTCATGGGGGAAAAGTACAGACTGTAGTGCTTCTATTGGTTGTATGTAGAACATTTTAATAGGATAAGCTGGTTTAAAATGAATTTAATTTCTTGTAACCTTAAGAATAAGGAAATGCTTAGACAAGTTTATCAGCTGACATACACAGCCAATAAATTATCATCTTCTTTTATTTTTATGATGGAGTCTGACTCTGTCACTCAGGCTAGAGTTCAGTGGCACGATCTCACCTCACTGCAACCTCCACCTCCCAGGTTCAAGAGATTCTCCTGCCTCAGCCTCCTGAGTAGCTGGGATTACAGGTGCATGCCACCATGCCTGAGTAATTTTTGTATTTTTTTAGTAGAGACAGGGTTTCATCACGTTGGCCAGGCTGATCTCGAACTCCCAAGCTCGTGATCTGCCTGTCTCAACCTCTCAAAGTGCTGGGATTACAGGCGTGAGGCACTGCACCTGGCCAGAAAATTATCTTTATGAAAGTTTTTGTCTGAAGAGAAGTAGATTCTTTGGTGGCTGAAACGTACCCCCACCCCCACTGTCTTCACCCCAATGCAAAGGAAAGTGTGGATGAATACAGATTTTCCCATTTAATTTCCACTAAGTTATGTGTTCTCCTGCCTGGGTGTATATTGCTGCCTAATGAAATAATCAGCTAGTGTGCAGTGGGGGAGTGGTAGTGCAGGAGGGGAGGAACCATCCTAAAAGGTCTATTATCCTGTCAATATGTACACAGGACTCTCATTAATGTTAATTAGATTTATCCGCCAGTACAAAGGGGAGGCTAGACCTTAAACAGCAAGTTTGAAAAAACCTGTCTAGCAATGCAAAACATAGAAAAATATTAGAACTCATTCCTGCCTCCAAGCAACCTTAACTCGTGTAAAAGACATTTATGTGGCTATTAACCCAAGCATAAATTGAACTTGTCAGCATTACATACAGAATGTATATATGGGTGGCTGTTCACGAACAATTCCTCAAATGAGTTAAATACAAACTGAATTTATTTCTAGACAGGAGATGTACTCTGTCCATCATCTTCTTAATAGAACAACTGCAAAAGGTTCAGGTTTTACAGACCTTTTATTCATGTTTGCCTTTAAGGCAGAAGACTAGGGATCAAAAGAAAGAACCGCTGTTGAAGATTTGGCTTATAAATGAAGCCAAAAACCTAGGGTCATCCTTGTCTTCTCTCTTTGTCACATAGCACATTTCCAATCCATCTGCAAATCCTATTATTTTCCTTAAAATCAATTTAAAATCAGACCTCCCTTTTCTTCACCTGCACCTCTACCACCCTGGCCCAACTCAACATATGTCTCACCCAGATTATTGTAAGAGCCATAACCTGGACCCTATTCCTCCACATGAAAGCTAGAATGTCCCTTTTAATATGAAAGTCAAAGCCGGCCATTCTCTACCTATCCCGTTCAATGGCTGGCCATCTCACTCAGAGTGAAAGCTTCACAATGATCCTCACAATGGGCCTGCCCTCACCCACCCTCTCTGAGCTCACACCCTCCACCTTCCTTCTCAGTCTTCCTCTCAAGCCCCCTGCCTCATTGGTGGTCTGTGGATGTGCCAAGTGACCTCTGACCTCCAGGTCTTTCCACTTGCTGTTCCTCTCCCTCAAATTCACTTCCTCCAGGCCTCTGCACAGCCGCCTCCTCAGAGAGCCCATCCCTGACCATCCTAACTGAAATAGTAACCTCACTTTTCACTTCCTGTATTCCCCCGGACTTTTCCTGCTATAGTTTGCTCCATTGCATATTAACACCATGTTACACCATATTCATTGAACATTTATTATGCAACTGTCTGTCCCAGTTGAATGGAAGCTCCATGGAGGCGCCCGGTCTGGGTCCCTGCTGTTGGCCCAGCACCCTGGACAGTGCCCCAAACACAGTGGACACTCAACAAATGAAGTAAAATATTGTTGTGGTCATTGCGGGTACATTGTATTCACTCACTGTTACCAACACACTGTGAACCCATTTTCTCAACATCTGAAATTTCCTCCATACTACATTAAGAGATTATGTAAGAAGATACAGCCAGGCACAGTGGCTCATGCCTGTAATCTCAGTGCTCTGGGAAGCTGAGACAGGAGGATCACTCAAGCCCAGGAGCTCAAGACCAGCCTGGCCAACATAGTGAGATCCTGATCTCTACAAAAACTAAACAAAATTAGCCAGGTGTGGTAGCATGTGCCTGTGGTCCCAGCTACCCAGGAGGCTGAGGCAGGAGAATTGCTTGAGCCCAGGAAGTGGAAGCTGCAGTGAGCTATGATCATGCTACTGCACTCCAGCCTGGGCAACAGAGCAAGATCATGTCTCAAAAAAACAAAAACATCAACAAACAAACAAACAAAAAAAGAAGATACAGCTGTAGATCAGCTTTAAAAATCTTAATTTGGATTATGTTATTTTTCCCAGATTTCTTTATTAATTTCCCATATTGGATGCTTAAAAATATCTTTTGCACTCAATGCCTTATATTCTTCAGTATCTTACTTGAAGCCCACACACAATTTGTTTTTCTTCCACTCCAAGTTCATTGAACAAAACCTTGCATATGGGTGACAGCCTCTATTTTATTTTTGTTAACCCAGGACCTGTCTCAAAATCAGATTTGCAAAGAGAAAAGAACCAATGTCTCCTAGAGCATGTCAGAAGTGCTAGAAACAGGAGCTTTAGCATGAGTGTACAGACCTGAATTATGCAACCTACTAGTGTTTACATGTGACATGTTGACAGAGGTTGACACTTGGTGAGTACCATGTAGTTGTCAGCTGGCATTAGGACTTGCAGTTCATTCTGCAGTCAAAATAAAGGAAGAATGGCAAGGTCCATATTTGAAATCCACACTTCAGGACCATGGTAGCCTCTAGCATTTCTGCTTTCTCTACAGTACCCAGTGCCCCTCTGCTTTGCTGTGCACGGAGATGGATACATGTAAATTCAACAAAGACATATATTAAATGTTCATACCTAAGTGCATTTGCTCACTGTGGTCAAAAAAGTGCATTTTTCTCATCAAACTGGTACATGCTTTTCTTAAGTGACTTACAGGTTACGTGCAATAGCAAGCAAACAAGAGAGAACAGAATGTGTCTAACAGAAAAGAGGACACCAATTATGATTTTAGTAGTTCCAGGAAATGTAATTGAAAGCTGTAAACCTATGGTAAAAGAGTTCAAGAGGTGGAAATTGTTCTTTATATTTTGTAGGGTTTTTCCATGCTTGCTGCTTGTCTAGTGGGATATATTTTGTTTTTAAAAATACTTACTTGAAAGTCTGAAGTATTGCTCTATTATATTGTATGGTATTATAGTCACAGAATTAGACTTTTTAATGAACTGTGGTTTATTCCATCCTTGTCATAATGCCTATCGTGAGTAAAGCAAGCTTTTAAACTCATAAAAGTAATTAGGGATGTGATCTGTGGAAATACTTTTACATTGTTATAAAGCTATTTGTGTTGCTTTTCTTTTGGAAGCAAATCACCGTGTGTTTCTAAATTG